>NC_135235.1:442778215-443079925 GCF_051348905.1 Ranitomeya variabilis | reverse complement strand
ATGGAACCACAGAACAAGTAAAGAACACTTGTTAAGCAGGACTGTAGCGATAAAGCTGGGTTGTGGTGAAGTAGGGAAAAACAGTGGACATAAAAAATCCTGGAGTAAACTACTGAGGAAGGAAACTATGTGGAAAATGCTTCAAGTTGTAAAAGAAACATTTACAAGACTTTGTACCCGCTATCCCTTGTATACAACTCTTACCGAGTTACCATTCAGTAAAGAGTTTAGAATGGTGGTCTCCCTTATTGAACTGTGAAACATCTGGTCCTGGTATACCCACAACAACTGTAACATACGGCCAGCATGGGCATAATGCCCTCACGGCACAAGTTCACACACCCAGCCATGACCTACACTTTCATGTAAAGTGCCACAGACAAGTCTCACCCACGGCTGTCGCCCCACGCCATTTTACAGTTCAAAAGTGTAATCAGTACCATCTTAAAAGAAAAACTCATTAAAAATAACCATTTATTTCCAAACTTTAAAAACATCCTCTCCACAGGTAAACACAGAAAGTAATATGTTATTGTGTTTTTGTTTAGATTTTTGGTAAAACTTACAGTCACTTATAACCACATAGAGTGTATAATCTATAAATCTAGAGAAGTTTGGGAAAATCCCTATCCCTATTTGTCCTTGGTAGTAGCGCTGCATTGCCGAGGAGGTTGGCACCCTAGACTCAGCTCACCGAAGACTAGCCCTTTATATTCTTAGTTAGCCCTATATTGATACTAACTAGAAAAGGATATATAATTAATTACTAATGTATAGGCAGATCAGGTAGTTGTCCATAGTGTCTCAGTGCATATATCTACCCAGTTACACCAATATATTTCATTTGGGCACACAGGGAGTAGGCTACATCTCAGAAATTATTAGATAAAGGTAGTAGGCATAGGTCATCCACGATTAAAAAACTACAGCATGTGTTCTAAATCTAGCTCAGTACTTATCTGAATCTCATGCCGAGTCTCTACACGTTTCTCCTCCGTCATAAGGTTGATCAGGGGGCTCTTGGATGGTATAGCATCAATCCATTATGTCCATAACAAGAACTCTGTCATTCAGCTGAACTAGATTTAGGCTAATCCTTGGCTAATGTCATTGCTCACAACTAAAGACAATTCAAGTGTCCAAAAAACATACACTATGTATTCTAAATAACAGTAACGTTACAAGCAAAATCTGAAAATTCAGCTTTATACCCAAAGTGGTGGTGCCCAACACACCAGGACATCATATCCAACCTTTAAACTACTTCTCTAGGGTTCCTTGGGATTTTTTTACCTGCTGCCCCTCATCCTGTACAGCATGAGTAGGTGTCAATAACTAATGTAAAGACCCACTCAGAAATCAGTACAAGAAATAACTCTTAGCTGGGAATTTTGTCATTTGTTTTCCAGAGAGATTATCACATCCATTGAAGGAACCTGAGTGGATATGTCATAGATCTCCATATAAACAAGTAAAAGTTAAGTGGTAGATGAAGAGTATGACTCCAGCTTTTGGACAGATTGATACTGTAAATAAGTCAAGAAACATTCCATTACTGTGATTGATGGTATGTAGAAGTTAAACAGGAATTACGGTAAATTTGATTAACAGCATAGAAACTGTTGACTTTGCACAATACACAAAGTAAGACTTCATATTTTAAGTCAATACCTGAAGAAGGGCAACAACTGGGAAACATGAGCCCATAGTAGAACTTACATGTGGCCAGAATCTCTTTTTCCACTCTTCCTCCATTTCGTTCATTGTCTACAGACAGCCAGTCATTCGCCACAAAGAAATATAAGAAATCTGTTTGTTTGTCCCATACAGCCACATACTGAAGAAACCATGAGGGATCCAAGCCTAAGAAGACAATAGAGTTATTGAGAGTGTATGATGTTTATGTAGCATTATTTGCACTTGGTAGATTAATAGCCATGTCTTTACAGTATAACAGGAAACCTCATATCCAAATCTGAAGCATGAAATTCAATCAGAACCCATTATATTTTACTTTTATTACTTTACATCTTGTTATATTTATTCTGTCCTTGAATCAATCTCTACTTCCTAGGAGGGTCTCTTGACAAAAAGCGAATCACAAAGGGTGCCAATCAGCTGTAATCTGTGTAGAAACCAAGCAGTAAGTGTTCAGTTTCCTAGCAGCGCCACCACAGGAGAATTTAAGCATTACACAGTGCCCATTCATATCAAGGCATAATGCAGGACTGGACAGGTCCTCCAGAGACGCTCTTTGCTGCTGTTTTCCACTTTGGTCACAATATGAAGATCCAGTACAAATTAAATCATATTTTCTAACCTAACTAACCCCTTTCATAATGCATAACAGTAGTGAAAAATGAAAACTTCACAGTGATCACTAAATCCTTATGTATTAATTAAACTTTGTGAAGCTATTCTCATTAAAGTATGGCTGTAACAGGAAACTGAATTATTTAAATACAGTTCATTAAGGCTGGTGTTAATCTCACCAGTTCTAAACTAGAAGACTTGCTGTAACACTTTGATGAATCATCCCTATTATCTCCCATGTTACAGTACAGTAGTGGGGCAGTCTGGTCACAGGTTACTCTTTCTAAACATCTGTTAACTCACATTATGCTTTATGGATATTAATAGAAGTCCTGCATTAATGTTCTAAATTATTCCTCTGATTTTGAGAATAATACCGTATTTGGCAGCAGCTATTCGTGTAAAGGTGCTTCTCACAAAATTAGAATATCATCAAAAAGTTAATTTATTTCAGTTCTTCAATACAAAAAGTTAAACTCATATTATACAGAGTCATTACAAACAGAGTGATCTATTTCAAGTGTTTATTTCTGTTAATGTTGATGATTATGGCTTACAGCCAAATAATTAACAAAAACACCTGCAAAGGCTTCCCAAGCATTTTAATGGTCCTTTAGTCTGTTTCAGTAGGCTCCACAATCATTGGGAAGACTGCTGACTTGACAGATGTCCAGAAGGCAGCCATTGACACACTCCACAAGGAGGGTATGCCACAAAAGGTAATTGTTAAAGAAGCTGGCTGTTCACAGAGTGCTGTATCTAAGCATATTAATGGAAAGTTGAGTGAAAGGAAAAAGGGTGGTAGGAAAAGGTGCACAAGCAACCGGGATAACCGCAGCCTTGAAAGAAAAGGCCATTAAAAAATTTGGGGGAGATTCACAAGGAGTGGACAGCTGCTGGAGTCATTGCTTCAAGAGCCACCACACACAGACATATCCAGGACATGGCCTACAAGTGTCGCATTCCTCGTGTAAAGCAACTCATGACTAATTGAACAACGCCAGAAGCGTCCTACGTGGGCCAAGGAGAAAAATACTGGACTGTTGCTCTTTGGTCCAAGGTGTTGTTTTCAGATGAAAGTAAATTTTGCATTTCATTTAGAAATCAAGGTCCCAGAGTCTGGAAGAAGAGTGGAGAGGCAACAATCCAAGCTGCTTGAGGTCTAATGTGAAGTATCCACAGTCAGTGATGGTTTCGGGAGCCATGTCATCTGCTGGTGTAGGTCCACTGTTTTTTTTTTATCAAGACTAAAGTCACGGCAGCCGTCTAACAGACAATTTAAGAGCACTTCATGCTTCCCTCTGCTGATAAGCTTTTTGGAGATGGAAATTTCATTCTCCAGCAGAACTTGGCACCTGTCCACACTGCCAAAAGTACCAATACCTGGTTTAAAAACAACAGTATCACTGTGCTTGATTGGCCAGCAAACTCACCTGACCTTAGCCCGATGGAGAATCTATGGGGTATTGTCAAGAGGAAGATGAGAAACACCAGACCCAACAATGCAGATAAGCTGAAGACTGCTATCAAAGCAACCTGGGCTTCCATATCACTTCAGCAGTGCCACAGGCTGATCGCCTCCAGGCCACGCCACATTAATGCAGTAACTGATGCAAAACGAGCACCGACCAAGTATTGAGTGCATTTACTGAACATACATATCAGTAGGCCAACATTTTGGATTTTAAAATCATTTTTCAAGCAGGTGTTATAAAGTATTCTAATTTACTGAGATAATGATGCAGCGCCCCAGAGTCCTGGTCGTTGCAGTACTGTGGCTCCGCCACTAAGGGGGGCTATGGTGCGTCTGATGGCACTGAAAGAGTTCATCTGATCAGGTATCACAGACACCAATACATTTCACAGTCGGGCCTCCGGGGGGAGCTAAGGGTTCTATTCACTAGGCCACTCCCCACCATAGTGGGTAAACTGGGGGTCAGGCAGGAAGTTAGAGAAGAAAGCTGACTGGGTTGGAACCAGGCAACACCTTGTGGCAGAGGGTGTTGTGGGGGAAGATACAGTAGGGTCTCTGTCAGGGGTGGGATCCTGACAGAGGCTTGGCAACTTGAACGAATGTAACGGGACCGTGCCTGCTCAGCATAGCGGCGGTGCCCAAGGAAGGATCAGAAGCGAGATAGATTGTGCTGAGTGAGAAACGAGATCAAGCAATAGGAGAATACCAGTAGGGGTCGTGCTGTAAGACCGAAGCAACACCCTACTGAGGCGCACTACCGGTGGCCGGAACGCCGAGAGGGTATTTCAACATCCAGCTTCAAGCAATACTCTAAACAGCGGCAGGGCAGTCAGTCTAAGGCAGGCTGTCTAACTTATATCACCTATGCAGTCTTGGGGGGCAACTTGTGGAGAGGGGCGACTCTAGGGTCCCGGAAGAGCTCCGAGCCTACCCGTCAAACGGGTGCCGTCCCAACCAGAACACCAGGGAGGGACGGAGGATTAGCAGAACATCATCTAATCGAGTTGTGAGGGAACTTAAGAAACAGACACAACAGTTGTGGGGACTTTCTGTAAGCACAGCAGGGAAGGACCGCAACACATAGCGCTAGAAGGAAGGCACAGATTTCTACCTGCTAAGAGAACTCTGGAGGTGCCATTGGACCGGCCGGACTTGCGTAGCCTGGTTATCCGGATTCCGGACTGAGGACCCAGAAATCTTCAGTAAAGAGGTAAAGAGACTGCAACCTGGTGTCCTCGTTATTTACTGCATCGCACCACTACAGCCTCACCACCACCTTCACCCGTCATATCTATCACTGTGCGCCCCTCGGCAGGGTCACGGACTGGGCCTAGCCACCGTGACAACCCCAGAGCAGAGACTCAGAGGCCCGGTACCGGGTACCCCTCGGCCCTGCGGCAGTGGGGGCGCTACAACTTGGCGTCACGAACAGGATCTACTTAAGCCTGAAGAATCAGGTCATGTGTGCCTTGGGACTGTGATTTGTTGTGCTTGGACTGTACTTTATTGCAAAGACTGTGTGCTGCGCCATTTACCGCCAAAATCTGCCGCCATTACAGCGCTGAGGAGAGCGCCGGAGAAGAAGAGGGGCGTGGAGTGGGCGTAGGCAAGCTGAAGAGCGCGAAAAACAATGGCCGCCCAGTCTAAATATTTCTGCACCATGAGGACGTGTCCGTCAGCAGCAGAGGTCCGCCTCCTGATCCTCAATGGGGGGCAGAGACAAAGAAAACGAAACCGCCCACGAAGGAGAGAGCGGGAAAAGGACCAGGAAGAAGAAGTGAGCGACATGGAGGACGCCATGGCGAGCCGCCCGGAGCCGGACCGTGGGGTCGGAGCAGAGGACTCCCCCAGCCACCGGGAGGGGCACCGCAACCAGGCCTCCACCGCTGATGCTGAATTCCTGCAGGCCGGAGTGGACGAGCTCAGCGACCGACCCCGGCGGACGCAGCTGAGCACTGGGGCCGGGTGGAAGAAGGCCATCATCAGGAGCCTCACCAGACATATGTCGGCAGCCTCATCTGGTCCGGAGCAGGAAAGAAGTCCCAGCGCTCCGAAGCTGGAAAGCAAGGCCCTGCCGGAAAGCGAGATGCTGCGAGCAGAGATGACAACGTCGCAGCACGAGGCCCTGCAGCCAGCATTCCAGACCCCAGCGGAGACGGAGCAGACCGGCACCGGAGGGACCGCATCTGAAGCAGGTATGAAGGACGACCCTGCCCTGATGACTGACACCACTCCCGCGACTGCTAGTGCCGCAGCTGCTGACTCCGTTCCAGTGACTGATTTTGCAGCAGCCGCTACCTCTGCTGCAGCAAATGCCCCTACTCAAGCTGCGCAGACCTTCATCGCTGCGCATGATTTCACCGTACATGAAAGACGGATTAACGGCGTTTGTCCAGCACTGGGTGTAACCCTGGACCTCACTTTGCCCAGGCCAAGAAGGGTTAAGTGCCAGGTGCAGCCCTGGAAGCCGTCCAACTAAACCTCGGAAACCTGAAACTGTACATAGTTAACTGTTTGTTTCCCTGCTTTTTGCTACTTTAAACCCGACCTGGGTTATTCTTAAAGGGATCCCTTTGTTTACCCGGGATCCCTTCTTCTGCTTTTTGTTTTGTTTCCTGTTTATTCATCACTGAAAGAACTGCTGGATCATGAACAATGCATGATACAAACTTCTTGTAAATAGTTTGCACCTTATTAAAGGTGCTCCCTACTGGTTTTACTTCAAAAAGGACTCTTTGTGAAGATACCACACTGGAACCTTTTGCCGAGTATGGACTGGTAGCTTGAGAAGATATGCTACCTCATAGAGACTTGGTCCCCTCTTAAAGGGGATGTTCATTTGTTGCACTTAAATGGTGATATTGCTTTAAAGGCTAAGAGATAGCAATAATGTTTGATGAAAGAAAGTGATGATAATGTTTATATGAGAAAGTTATATGTATCCAACTAGTTAATTGTAAAGAAATGCTGATGATGTTCCCTGAAAGAAAGTGAAAGCTAGAAGAAGGATGCAGTGGGCCCGTAGGGGTAGACGTGGTGTCCAGCATGCATGTTAGTGAGAAAGATAATGAGAAGGTTTAATGTTATGTAAAGAAAATGGTTGATAATGTTGATAGACAATGAGGATAGAAGGTAAACCCTGAGTCCTCATAGGGGTCATGTAGAGATGGCTCAGTGCTCTTAAACTGAAAGTAATGTTATGCTCTATACTGTGTATAGTAGTTGAAAAGGCAGTAGGCCCGGGCTGAACGGGGCGGTCCTGCATAGAAAGGAGAGGCAGTAGGTCTGGTGCCGTTAGGACAGGCGGTCCTGCAGATTTAAAGAAGGAGAATGAAAAAGTTAAATTGCCTTATAATGTGATTATAAGAAGGTCTTTAGTGGATTCAGAGTGTATGTCCTTAAAGGCAATGTTAAATTATTGTTCAACAATTTTGCACTTAGTAGAATACCCGGTTGGGTAACAGAAAGTTAGTTATAGCATGTTGCTATGATATTTAACCATGTTTGTAACGTTCAAGTGTCCTCACCTCCCATAAAGGGAAGCTCTGTTTAAGTATGCTTATTGTTATTGCACTCAACAAAACTGTATGTCTTTTTGCTAACTTGTATTGTTGTTTTCTTTTCAGTCCCGGAGTACTGTGTTTAACCAGGGGGGAGTGCAGCGCCCCAGAGTCCTGGTCGTTGCAGTACTGTGGCTCCGCCACTAAGGGGGGCTATGGTGCGTCTGATGGCACTGAAAGAGTTCATCTGATCAGGTATCACAGACACCAATACATTTCACAGTCGGGCCTCCGGGGGGAGCTAAGGGTTCTATTCACTAGGCCACTCCCCACCATAGTGGGTAAACTGGGGGTCAGGCAGGAAGTTAGAGAAGAAAGCTGACTGGGTTGGAACCAGGCAACACCTTGTGGCAGAGGGTGTTGTGGGGGAAGATACAGTAGGGTCTCTGTCAGGGGTGGGATCCTGACAGAGGCTTGGCAACTTGAACGAACGTAACGGGACCGTGCCTGCTCAGCATAGCGGCGGTGCCCAAGGAAGGATCAGAAGCGAGATAGATTGTGCTGAGTGAGAAACGAGATCAAGCAATAGGAGAATACCAGTAGGGGTCGTGCTGTAAGACCGAAGCAACACCTGTCATGATCTCAATGGCAAGAGATCATAGCATAAGCATATATAGGAACTAGCTCTTGGAAGATGGGAACTGAGCTGACCATGAACTAAACCTAACACACAACTAGCAGTGGCCGGGTAGCATGCCTACGTTGATTCTAGATGCCCAGCACCAGCCGGAGGACTAAATAATGCTAGCAGAGGAAAATATTAGTCCTAGCTCACCTCTAGAGAAATACCCCAAAAGGAGACAGAGGCCCCCCACATGTATTGGCGGTGAATTAAGATGAAATAACAAACGTAGTATGAAAATAGGTTTAGCAAATTTGAGGTCCACTTACTACATAGCAGAAGACAGAAAGGACACTTTCATGGTCAGCTGAAAACCCTAATCAAAAACACCATCCAGAAATTACTTTAAAACTCTGGCATTAACTCATAACACCAGAGTGGCAATTCCTGTTCACAAGAGCTTTCCAGACACAGTAACGAAACTACAGCTGTGAACTGGAACCAAAATGCAAAAACAAAACATGGACAAGAGTCCAACTTATCTAGTAGTTGTCCAGGAGCAGGAACAAGCACAGAGAGGCTTCTGATAACATTGTTGACCGGCAAGCAACTAACAGAGCAGCAAGGTTATATAGCGACTCCCAAATCTTGATGGGAACAGGTGAACAGAGAAGATGAAGACACCAGTTCAATTCCACCAGTAGCCACCGGGGGAGCCCAGAATCCAAATTCACAACAGTACCCCCCCCCCTCAAGGAGGGGGCACCGAACCCTCACCAGAACCACCAGGGCGATCAGGATGGGCCCTATGAAAGGCACGAACCAGATCAGAGGCATGAACATCAGATGCATTCACCCAAGAATTATCCTCCTGGCCGTATCCCTTCCACTTGACCAGATACTGGAGTCTCCGTCTGGAAACACGAGAGTCTAAGATTTTCTCCACAACGTACTCCAACTCACCCTCAACCAACACCGGAGCAGGAGGCTCAACGGAAGGCACAACCGGTACCTCATACCTGCGCAATAATGACCGATGAAAAACGTTATGAATAGAAAAGGATGCAGGGAGGTCCAAACGGAAGGAAACAGGGTTAAGAATCTCCAATATCTTATACGGGCCAATGAACCGAGGCTTAAACTTAGGAGAAGAGACCCTCATGGGGACAAAACGAGAAGACAACCACACCAAATCCCCAACACAAAGCCGAGGACCAACACGACGGTGGCGGTTGGCAAAAAGCTGAGTCTTCTCCTGGGACAACCTCAAATTGTCCACCACCTGCCCCCAGATCTGATGCAATCTCTCCACCACAGCATCCACTCCAGGACAATCCGAAGATTCCACCTGACCAGAGGAAAATCGAGGATGAAACCCCGAATTACAGAAAAACGGGGACACCAAAGTGGCAGAGCTGGCCCGATTATTGAGAGCGAACTCCGCCAATGGCAAAAAAGCAACCCAATCATCCTGGTCAGCAGACACAAAACACCTCAGATATGTCTCCAGGGTCTGATTAATCCGCTCGGTCTGGCCATTCGTCTGAGGATGGAAAGCGGACGAAAAAGATAAATCTATGCCCATCCTAGCACAGAATGCCCGCCAAAATCTAGACACGAATTGGGTCCCTCTGTCAGAAACGATATTCTCAGGAATACCATGCAAACGAACAACATTTTGAAAAAACAGAGGAACCAACTCGGAAGAAGAAGGCAACTTGGGCAGAGGAACCAAATGGACCATCTTAGAGAAACGGTCACACACCACCCAGATGACAGACATCTTCTGAGAAACAGGCAGATCTGAAATAAAATCCATCGAGATGTGCGTCCAAGGCCTCTTAGGAATAGGCAAGGGCAACAACAATCCACTAGCCCGAGAACAACAAGGCTTGGCCCGAGCACAAACGTCACAAGACTGCACAAAGCCTCGCACATCTCGTGACAGGGAAGGCCACCAGAAGGACCTTGCCACCAAATCCCTGGTACCAAAAATGCCAGGATGACCTGCCAACGCAGAAGAATGAACCTCAGAGATGACTCTACTGGTCCAATCATCAGGAACAAACAGTTTATCAGGTGGGCAACGATCAGGTCTATCCGCCTGAAACTCCTGCAAGGCCCGCCGCAGGTCTGGAGAAACGGCTGACAATACCACTCCATCCTTAAGGATACCTGTGGGCTCAGAGTTCCCAGGTGAGTCAGGCTCAAAACTCCTAGAAAGGGCATCCGCCTTAACATTCTTAGAACCCGGTAGGTATGACACCACAAAATTAAACCGAGAGAAAAATAATGACCAGCGCGCCTGTCTAGGATTCAGGCGCCTGGCGGTCTCAAGATAAATCAAATTTTTGTGGTCAGTCAATACCACCACCTGATGTCTGGCCCCCTCAAGCCAATGGCGCCACTCCTCAAAAGCCCACTTCATGGCCAAAAGCTCCCGATTCCCAACATCATAATTCCGCTCAGCGGGCGAAAATTTACGGGAAAAGAAGGCACAAGGCCTCATCACGGAGCAGTCAGAACTTTTCTGCGACAACACTGCCCCAGCTCCGATCTCAGAAGCGTCGACCTCAACCTGAAAAGGTAGAGCAACATCAGGCTGACGCAACACAGGGGCAGAGGAAAAACGGCGCTTAAGCTCCCGAAAGGCCTCCACAGCATCAGGGGACCAATCAGCAACATCAGCACCCTTCTTAGTCAAATCGGTCAATGGCTTAGCAATATCCGAAAAACCAGCAATAAATCGACGATAAAAGTTAGCAAAGCCCAAAAATTTCTGAAGACTCTTAAGAGAAAAGGGCTGCGTCCAATCACAAATAGCTTGAACCTTGACAGGATCCATTTCAATGGAAGAGGGGGAAAAAATATATCCCAAAAAGGAAATCCTCTGTACCCCAAAAACACACTTAGAACCCTTCACACACAAAGAATTAGACCGCAAAACCTGAAAAACCCTCCTGACTTGCTGGACATGAGAGTCCCAGTCATCCGAAAAAATCAGAATATCATCCAGATACACAATCATAAATTTATCCAAATAATCGCGAAAAATATCATGCATAAAGGACTGGAAAACTGACGGAGCATTAGAAAGACCAAAAGGCATCACTAAATACTCAAAGTGGCCCTCGGGCGTATTAAATGCGGTTTTCCACTCATCCCCCTGCCTGATTCGCACCAAATTATACGCCCCACGAAGGTCAATCTTAGAGAACCACTTGGCCCCCTTTATGCGAGCAAACAAATCAGTCAGCAACGGCAATGGGTATTGATATTTAACAGTGATTTTATTCAAAAGCCGATAATCAATACATGGTCTCAAAGAGCCGTCTTTTTTTGACACAAAGAAAAAACCGGCTCCTAAGGGAGATGACGATGGACGAATATGTCCCTTTTCCAAGGACTCCTTTATATATTCTCGCATAGCAGCATGTTCAGGCACAGACAGATTAAATAAACGACCCTTTGGGTATTTACTACCCGGGATTAAATCTATGGCACAATCGCACTCTCGGTGCGGAGGTAACGAACCAAGCTTGGATTCTTCAAAGACGTCACGATAGTCAGACAGGAACTCAGGAATTTCAGAGGGAATAGATGATGAAATGGAAACCACAGGTACATCCCCATGAGCCCCCTTACATCCCCAGCTCAACACAGACATAGCTCTCCAGTCGAGGACTGGGTTGTGAGATTGCAGCCAAGGCAATCCTAGCACCAAATCATCATGTAGATTATACAGCACCAGAAAGCGAATAATCTCCTGGTGATCCGGATTAATACGCATAGTTACTTGTGTCCAGTATTGTGGTTTATTATTAGCCAATGGGGTGGAGTCAATCCCCTTCAGAGGAATAAGAGTCTCCAAAGGCTCTAAATCATACCCACAGCGTTTGGCAAAGGACCAATCCATAAGACTCAAAGCGGCGCCAGAGTCGACATAGGCGTCCGTGGTAATAGATGACAAAGAGCAAATCAGGGTCACAGATAGAATAAACTTAGACGGTAAGGTGCAAATGGAAACAGATTTACCAAGTTTTTTAGTGCGCTTAGAGCATGCTGATATAACATGAGTAGAATCACCACAATAGAAACACAACCCATTTTTCCGTCTAAAATTCTGCCGCTCGCTTCGGGACAGAATTCTATCACACTGCATACTCTCTGGCGATTTCTCAGTGGACACCGCCAGATGGTGCACTGGTTTGCGCTCCCGCAAACGCCTATCGATCTGAATAGCCATTGTCATGGACTCATTCAGACCCGCAGGCACAGGGAACCCCACCATAACATCCTTAATGGCATCAGAGAGACCCTCTCTGAAAGTCGCCGCCAGGGCGCACTCATTCCACTGAGTAAGCACAGACCATCTACGGAATCTTTGGCAGTAAATTTCCGCTTCATCTTGTCCCTGAGATAGGGACATCAAAGTTTTTTCTGCCTGAAGCTCCAAATGAGGTTCGTCATAAAGCAACCCCAAGGCCAGAAAAAACGCATCCACATTGAGCAACGCAGGATCCCCTGGTGTCAATGAAAAAGCCCAGTCTTGAGGGTCGCCCCGGAGCAAGGAAATCACAATCCTGACCTGCTGTGCAGGGTCTCCGGCAGAGCGAGATTTCAGGGACAAAAATAATTTGCAATTATTTCGAAAATTCTGAAACCCAGATCTATTCCCCGAGAAAAATTCCGGCAAAGGAATTCTCGGCTCAGATACAGGTGCATGACAAACAAAATCTTGCAAATTTTGTACCTTCGTGGCGAGATTATTCAAACCTGCAGTTACACTCTGAAGATCCATTACAAACAGGTGGACACAGAGCCATTCAAAGGAGAGAAAAAAAAAAAAAAAAAAAATTTCAGCAGACTACTTATTTCTCTCCTTTCTCAGCCAAGGATTTTAACCCTTTAGTGGGCCGGTCAAACTGTCATGATCTCAATGGCAAGAGATCATAGCATAAGCATATATAGGAACTAGCTCTTGGAAGATGGGAACTGAGCTGACCATGAACTAAACCTAACACACAACTAGCAGTGGCCGGGTAGCATGCCTACGTTGATTCTAGATGCCCAGCACCAGCCGGAGGACTAAATAATGCTAGCAGAGGAAAATATTAGTCCTAGCTCACCTCTAGAGAAATACCCCAAAAGGAGACAGAGGCCCCCCACATGTATTGGCGGTGAATTAAGATGAAATAACAAACGTAGTATGAAAATAGGTTTAGCAAATTTGAGGTCCACTTACTACATAGCAGAAGACAGAAAGGACACTTTCATGGTCAGCTGAAAACCCTAATCAAAAACACCATCCAGAAATTACTTTAAAACTCTGGCATTAACTCATAACACCAGAGTGGCAATTCCTGTTCACAAGAGCTTTCCAGACACAGTAACGAAACTACAGCTGTGAACTGGAACCAAAATGCAAAAACAAAACATGGACAAGAGTCCAACTTATCTAGTAGTTGTCCAGGAGCAGGAACAAGCACAGAGAGGCTTCTGATAACATTGTTGACCGGCAAGCAACTAACAGAGCAGCAAGGTTATATAGCGACTCCCAAATCTTGATGGGAACAGGTGAACAGAGAAGATGAAGACACCAGTTCAATTCCACCAGTAGCCACCGGGGGAGCCCAGAATCCAAATTCACAACAAACACCCTACTGAGGCGCACTACCGGTGACCGGAACGCCGAGAGGGTATTTCAACATCCAGCTTCAAGCAATACTCTAAACAGCGGCAGGGCAGTCAGTCTAAGGCAGGCTGTCTAACTTATATCACCTATGCAGTCTTGGGGGGCAACTTGTGGAGAGGGGCGACTCTAGGGTCCCGGAAGAGCTCCGAGCCTACCCGTCAAACGGGTGCCGTCCCAACCAGAACACCAGGGAGGGACGGAGGATTAGCAGAACATCATCTAATCGAGTTGTGAGGGAACTTAAGAAACAGACACAACAGTTGTGGGGACTTTCTGTAAGCACAGCAGGGAAGGACCGCAACACATAGCGCTAGAAGGAAGGCACAGATTTCCACCTGCTAAGAGAACTCTGGAGGTGCCATTGGACCGGCCGGACTTGCGTAGCCTGGTTATCCGGATTCCGGACTGAGGACCCAGAAATCTTCAGTAAAGAGGTAAAGAGACTGCAACCTGGTGTCCTCGTTATTTACTGCATCGCACCACTACAGCCTCACCACCACCTTCACCCGTCATATCTATCACTGTGCGCCCCTCGGCAGGGTCACGGACTGGGCCTAGCCACCGTGACAACCCCAGAGCAGAGACTCAGAGGCCCGGTACCGGGTACCCCTCGGCCCTGCGGCAGTGGGGGCGCTACAATGACTTTCGGGTTTTCATTGGCTGTAATCCATAAACCTGTTGCTGGTACTCTGGACTGAGGCTGTCTACCATCAGTAAACCAGGTAAAGAGACTGCAACCCGGTGTCCTCCATTTATTTCCGGCACTACACCATCCTTGCCAAACACATCGGGAGCCCTGGGGACCCAGCTTCACCTGTGGGAAGCCATACCATTCCTGCTGCCATAACATCACCCTAGAGACCCCTTTAAGCAGCGTCGGTCACCCATGACCGAGTACCACAGGTGGTGTCACGAACATTTCTTATTTTTACAAACCCCTTTAAAGACCTTCCTTTTACATGGGCGCCCAGTGCCATGGACTGGGTCGCTGCTGCCGTGACACATCCCTTTAAGTACTGGACCCTGTACCGAGTACCCCACGGCCCTGGCAGGCGTTCCACAAGTCATAATGAATCATGCAAGGCGTATAGTGGTATGTGCCTGGTCACAAATCTTACTCCAGTTTCTGCTGAAATAAGATTTGTAGCGTTGCGAAGGCCAGCGGTCGCCACAGCTCGTCCCGCCCTAACTCGTACACTTTGCCAGATCTGGGCGAGAATGATGTGAAAACACCAAAAGTGGCAATTTTATTGCACAATCTTGCGTTGTACAAAAATTGAGACTTTAGAATGCTTTTTTCACTACGAATCTGTTGATTTTTAAAGGGTTTGACAGGTCACAGAATATTGATGACTTTTCCTAATGAATACATCATCAATATGTGAACAGTGGTGATCTGGCACCCGACACCTCCACTGATCAACTGTTATTTACCCTAGTGACTGTAAACACTTTGAATGGAGCCACAAAGCCCAGCACCTTTCAATGTGTAGCAGACGCTGCAGGGCACTGCAGAATACCTCCCATAAATGAATAGAAGGAGCAAATAGCAGCCGATTGGCGAGGGTGCCTGGTGTGGGACCTCAACCGATCTTAAATTGATAACCTATACTAAGGAGAGCTCAACCATATGTTGTGCTCACACAACCCATTTAAAATGTCATATTAGCTTACCAGTATTGTCATGCCACACACGTATTTTCCAAATTTCTCCTAAGTTACAATCAGTTTCAACCTGGAACATATCAAGATTCCCAGTAGTCAAGCCTCCTCTGCTATGTAGGTGGCGAGCTCCACTTTTGTTAACTCCATATAAACATATTCCAACATGAGCTGTGGTGCCTGTCCAGCAAGTAAGACATTTTTTTAATTAACAGAAAAAAGTTAGAAAGAGTTATTAGTAAAATAGAGGAAACCAGTATGCTATAAACAAAGAGCTCAAGTCTATCTGCAGTGAGCCTCACTGCACCTTGTCAAAATTATATTTCCTGTTTGAGAAAAACAGTGATCAAAATTAAAATAAATGATGGGCATTTACTTTAATGAAGTTAAAGGGATCTGTCAGCAGGTTTTTGCTACCTCATCTGAGAGCAGCATAGTGTAGGCAGAGCTGAGAAAGCTAACCCTGCTCACACCAGGCTCTCTATGTACATAGTCTATTGACAGTGATCTGCTTATCACAGAAGGGGGTGTTGTTGGATTAGCATGCAAGTGCCAGCTAGTCTAAGCAATGATAATGTGCTGCTGGTGAAACCTTGACTGTAAGTAAACAACTTTACACAGCTTGTTAAGTGACTCATCACTGAATTCAGTGTTTTAAGGCCGGGCTCACACTAGCATAAAATAAGGGCGAGAGAAAACATCGCATAGCACTCGGACCAGTGTTAATTTATCGGGCAGATCACATCTGTGATTATTTTCTCATGCCGAATCGACATGCGAGAACAATCGCAGCATGCTGCGATTGGTTTCGAGACTCGGCCGAGTCTCGGCTCACTCACATCCATATAAGTTGTGGTGATACGCTACCTGAGTGTGTTGGGGGACACTCGCTTAGCATGGGATTTAAGCACTCCAGGCACGATATCTCACACATAACAGTCTTATTTGGTTTATTAAAGTGTCATAAACCATAACAGAAACAGTTCATTTTATATGTCTTTACAACTCCTTCAGTGGTCACACTGGTATCCCTCCAGTCACCGGGTGACTGCACAGTTCAGCAATAGTTCTTTTTCCCCATACCAGGGGTTACCTCTTAGGAACTCCTGCTCCACAGGTAGACTCCACGTCAGTCCAAGGTCCACAACAGAACCGTCCAGGTCGATGGTCTCACAGTGCTTCCAGGATGAGCCCAATCCCGAGAGCCTCCAACACTGACCATCCAGGTCGACGGTCTCACAGTGCTTCCAGGACTACTCCAATCCCAAGAGCCTCCAACACTGACCGTCCAAGACCTAAAACACACAGGAACACACGGCTCCATACACAGTAACCTCCCAGGTACATGTGACCCACACCCTGGTCACATTACATACCTGTAACCACTCCCCTGGGTGGGAGTGAGGGTGTGTGTGGCTAGTTTGTCCCACCCATCTCACACAACTAGCCCTGCCAATCTCCCATTAGTATTACACAACTACACGTGGAACTACAGGTCCCAGCACCCCAACTTAACTGCAGATTGACAGCGCAGAGTGACCTCCTCTGCGACACACATACCGGCCATTTATAATCCTGCCGGACTTTCTCTCATCACCATTATGCCTCCAAGCGCATCTTGAAGCGCACACACAGCGCCCCCTGGCCGTAACGTGGGTCACTGCACCACAAAGTCTATGGGTGCGAGTGACACAACGCACATCACTTGGATATCATCCGAGTGTGGTGCGATATACGCTGACCCCGGCAATGAAGGAGATGGAGAAATTAGTTTCTCTGCCTCCTCCACAGCTGTGCTCTGATCCTCCCTGTGCGAGAGGCTCGGAGCACAGACGCATGACACTCGGCTCCCACTCTCAGTAGAGCAGGAGCCGAGGGTCATTAGTATATCGCATCGGATGCTCTCGCATCGGATGCCATATGCTAGTGTGATCCCGACCTTAACCCCTACATCATACTCTCCTCACATTACTTAGCAAAAAACTGCTGACATTTAGCAGGGCTCTCACTGATGATTGGGGTCTATTCTCAGTTGTATCACTGTGACCTACTATTTATCTTTATACTCTTGGAGTTTAACCAATTAAAGATAGGGTGATATTTAATTTTTGTGTTTTTGGTTTATCCTCCCTTTTTTCCAAAATCCATAATTTCCATAAACATATCAATATGAGAGCTAGTGACATGAAAAGATGAAAAAAAACACATTTCTGTTGTTTTTTGTTTTTTTAAATACCTTAAAATGTATATTTAAAATACTTATTCATATAGCATGTACTGTACATATTTTGCAACACTTTACAAACACTGTTTCTATTGTTTCCGTTTTGGCACAATGATTGCCTATTCGTATGTCTTTTAGAGGGTAAGAGAAAAACAGTACTATAGGTAACCCACACAACACAAGGAGAACATACAGTATAAACTCCATGCAGGCCTTGCACTTGTTGGAATTCGAATCTGTGGTCCTGGTTTCTAATCCCACTAAGGACAACATCTTGTGTTTATGTGGGTTTCCCCCAAACCCCAATAGACATGATAATACAGAATCATATATTGAGAACATGTATAAATCTATAGTAATACAAGCGTAATATTTACCTGCCCCCTTCCGCCAACCAGTCTTTAGCAGCACCCAATATCTGTATTGACCTGCTGGACCACACAATGGAATAGTTCCTACTCGTGATATATCCAGATAGTCCAATTTGTGAGAAATGAGGACCAGCAGCAGATACAGAGAAAGGAGCCCAAAACAACACACCAGTACAAGAGTCCACTGTCGAGGAGCCTAGGAGACGAAGCAAACATACAGCAAGCCAACATGACCTTAGGGTAATTTGTATATGTCACAAAAAGCATGATACAGTAAATCAGGATATCTGCACTTTTAGGTCCCATTGATATGTTAGGAAATTAATGAGTGCTAGAGATGATAGAACTGATTAGGAGCACCCTGGTTCAGTGGCCAGCTCAGTGCCACTGAACCTGAGGCTGCGAACCACTTCTTACCTGATAGCATATGTGGTACTTCTTTTGATTAGATGGCCTGGTGAAACATCATCGATGAACATGACACACATATGAAGTCACGCCAGTCTGGCTAATCAAAAGAGGAGTCACGGATGTGAGGTAGGAGGTGGTTCTCATGTTTCCAGTCCAGCGGCATGGAATAGTGTGAGGCCTGCTGGACCAAGGTTCTGTGAATGCATGCACTCATCTTTGTCCAGAAGCACTTAATTCCATGTCAGGAGGTAAGAAGCACTTGTCAGTTATTGTGCTCCTGTCCTTTTAGTTAAAAAATATGTGCACAATGCCTTGTGAACAGACACTACCATAGCATTGCCTCCCAGTTCTGGATGCAGAAGTTAGAGGCGCTAAATACCTGTTGAGAGAATTTTATTATATATAAGGAATCGCTCCAGCATACATCAGTGTACTTTGATTTTATAAATTGAACATACTTACAGGAGGAAGCAAAATAAGTTGATGTGGAGGCACAAATATGCTGGCTCCAAATAGTGTAAGATGGTTAGTTTGGCAAACAACCTCATGAGGTAGGCTCGCATTACTGGGGGTCACTCCCTCGGTCCTCCATGTTTGGCTCGGCATATCAAAATACTGACAGAGGCTTGAGAATAGGCTGACAGACACATTGACTTTGATGGTAGAAAGCAGGCTAGTGATGTTTACATGGTACGCAAGCATTGATGTTGACCAGCTGAAAATCAGCAAAAATAAGTAACATAAGTGCATCTATAAATACAGCCATTAAAAGGGTTATCAGAACTTCCAGTAAGCAATTCAATAATATTAATAAGCGAACATGCTCAGATAAGGTGTTATCTGAGAATGCTCGTGTGCTAACCAAGTGTCTTCCGTGCTCAGAAAATATGTTCAAGCAGTGAAATCACTGAGGAGCGCTTGCAGCATGTGCCCTTAATGAGGAGAGGCTGTCATCTGCTGGCCAGGTGAAATCAACTGGAAACAAATGGTGCTGGAAGAGTTGCAGGGGAAGGACTTCAGGTGCTGGACCTGACCAGGTGACCCACAGGAAGGACTTCCTGGATATAAAAGCCCTGTGTGGCAAACCACAGGCAGATTTGGCGCCAGAAAGGGGAGCGGAGCAGATGCGCTCCAGGAATGTCGTTGGGGCCAGCGTAACAGGCCTCAACGGAGAGCCTATGAAAGCAAGGTGTCCGCCATTGCCTGATAAGGCTCGGATTCCAAACAGGAGAACTCCAAGTTCCATGTGCGCTAGTCAGGACCAGGATCCATTCCCCACACTAGTGAAGCTCAAGAGACCGGACGTCACCCGTCAGGAGCTGAGGCTCGATCCACTCCGGTCCAATCCTGAGAGACTTCCTTCGACAGTCAAGCCGAAAAGTAAAACTACAACAGGCGGGACGCACCTGCGACTGCGAAAGGACAATACTTGTGATCAGGGCCATCACTTCCAGCTATCCTCTATGGTACCGGAGTTGGGAGGGCCTCAGGTTGGGAGAAAGCTGGTTGGTGCGTAAGAGGCTCAGTGGGTTTTGACAGAATACGTCAGAGAGAAACTTGTGGCCTAGCGGGAAAACCCGGTGACCACCGCTAGGGCCAGAATTGGTGACTCCCACGTTGGGTGCACAACTGATGCGAACAGAACATTCACGTTAGATAGACAAATATTTCCTTTGCTTTTCCAAGCAAGTTTATTGTTATCTTTGTTTGAATATTAATCTGCCTAGTTACTAACACTAATTGTTTAGAGTTACTTTAAATCACTATATATAAATAAAACTATAATCATCCCTAACTGTTTCCGCCTCATGCCTCTGTGCTTTGCATCCAGACACCAGCATTACACGGGGATGGCTTGTTTGTTAGGCAACCCCTACATGTGTTGAGGCTGTCGAACAGCTGCGAAACATGCAGACGTGGGGACCTAGCCTTGTATCTAAATAGATTGGACAAGTCAGACTGGCCTATTGATATCTCCTAGTCATGCAGCACCTGGAGCACAAGCTCTGCCAATGTCTCATAGTTACAGCTCTGTATTCATAAAATAGGAAATATGCAAAAAGTCTCAAAATTAGTGAGAAATAATATGCTGTAATATTAAGGAGTCTCATATCTTTACCTCCATACGCTTGGTAACAGAAGACTAAGATTTTGTTCCAGTTCTTGTGTAAGAGTTAATCTGAACACGTGACTCTTCTTTGTGTCAGATTCATTAGAAGAATAAATGGATTCATATGACATTAGTAACTCTGGAGACTCTTCGCGAGACCAGTCTGATCCTAGACAAAGACATTTATAAACATAAATCAAAGAAGTCAGAGATATAAGGTTCTTCGATTACCTTTTGTACTATGAAAGCAACAAGGCCACCCTCTGAATGACAAATAAAGAGTGTCATTCCTAATTGCAATACCTAGACAATGTTGCATATGATTGTAATATACAGGGTCCACTGCTACAGACCTCCATCTTTTAGTCATAACCATTTACTATGAAATGAGTGCTGATGGTGAGTGAATATTTCACTACTGGTTCACAAAAAGTGAAAAAAAAGTTTAAATTATAGCATAATTCAAAGTAATTCAACACATCTGAGGGAGTACAAGCTAGTCGTAGAGAAAACTTAAAATGTACAGGACTGATTGACTCCAAATTTATTCCGCAGCAGGACAATGACCAAAAACATGCAGTCAATGTCATTAAGAACTACCATTGAGTGTGTGGGATTACAAAAGAGACAGAAGGATTTGCACAAACCTACATCCACAGATCTGTGTTTAGTTCTCCAAGATGTTTGGAACAACCTCCCTTCAAAGTCCCTTAAAAAACTGTGAAATTGTACGTGGAAAAAATAATGTTTTGAAGGCAAAGAGCGGTCACACCAAATATTGATTTGACTTAGATTTCCAAAATAAACTATTCACACTTATATATACGAAAACCTTCTTACTTTGCAACATGTTTTTCCACACCTACCTAAAACTTTTGCACATTACTGTACATGGACAAAAACAACCCTAGCATACACAATACCACTCACCATTTATTATAGAGACCATGATATACAGATGCACTCCTGCAGCGCCATGTCTCTTCCCTTCTACAGTGACTGTAAAGTTTGCAGATCTTTTTGGCATTAAAAAGACTGATATAGGGCTTAGGTTAACTTTTTTCTTTACAGGCATCCTCAACTTAATAGTAGCATCCACTGGAAGGTCTTTTACTTGTAGAGAGTCTCCTCTCGATGATGTAAATTCCAAAGCCACCAACTGGGAGGTCATAGAATTATTTGGGAAAAGTGCATATGGAAAAGGGCTATAGTCCAGCTCAATAAACAATTGTACTAGTTCATTGTTGTCCAGTAAAGTATTTGGCAGAGCTTGTAGCTTAGATATGTGGCACAAAGAAGGTGAAGAAGAGCACAGAAGTTCCTCAGGGTTAACCTTTGTTGCTTGTATTATAATTCCAGGAGCATTAACTAACAAAGGTTCTTCCCCAGCCATGTGTGCTCTGCCAAGAGTTATCGTAAAATCCCGTGTCAGGTTAAATGCAAAAAGAGAAAGAGCATCAGAATATTGGGCATTCATCACTCCACCTGAAATACAATTATGAAGACATATATATATATTTATTGACAGACTCAACATATCCTTGACTCAAAGGTTTACATTCATCTAAAAAGCTTTCGGAAAGTATCCAGAATTGCAGAACGGCGTTGGAAAAAAACGCATTCGCAATGTGATCTCACTGCACTCAGACAAGCAACACTCGCATTCAAATCAGCTCTCACCTCTGCTAAACAGGCCTATTTCACATCCCTCGTATCCTCTTTATCCCACTACCCCAAACAGTTGTTCAACACTTTTAACTCCCTCCTCTGCCCACCACTGCCCCCTCCGAGTTCCCTAATCATTGCCGAGGACTTTGCCACGCACTTCAAAAATAAGATAGACCAAACAAGGCGTCTTTGTTGTCAAACCACCACAACCCCTTTGTATACCAGACAATGCCCTAACCCCATAACTTCCCTCTCCAAAATCACTGAAGGGGAGCTTGCTCATCTTCTCTCCAAATCACACCTCACCACTTGTGCGCTTGACCCCATCCCATTCCACCTCCTCCCCAACCTCACCACCACACTAATCCCATCCCTAACCCATCTCTTCAACCTATCATTAACTTCTAGTACCTTTCCCTCTGCTTTCAAACATGCCACAATCACACCTATCCTCAAAAAGCCATCCCTTGACCCAAGCGCTATGTCCAGCTATTGCCCCATATCTTTGCTCCCATTTGCTTCTAAACTCCTTAAGCAGCACGTCCATGCTGAACTTTCCTCTGACTTTGCATCTAACTCTTTCTTCGACAACCCACAATCTCGCTTTCGTCCCCACCATTCCACTGAGACTGCCCTGACCAAAATTACGAACGACTTACTTACAGCAAAAGCTAACAGACAATTCTCTATACTCCTCCTTTGGGACCTGTCCTCTGCCTTTGACACAGTTGACCACTGCCTCCTACAACAGATCCTCTCTTCCTTTGGTGTCAAAGACCTCGCCCTATCTTGGATCTCCTCATACCTTACCAATTGCACATTTAGCGTTTCCTACTCCCATACTACCTCTTCATCTCGCCCCCTCCCCTCTCTGTTGATGTCCCTCTGTCCTAGGGCCCTTACTCTTCTCAATCTATACACTCGGCCTGGGACAACTCATAAGGTCCTATGGCTTCCAGTACCATCTATATGCTAATGACACTCAGATCTACCTCTCTGGCCCAGATATCACCTTTCTGCTCTCCAGAATCCCAGAGTGTCTATCAGCCAAATCCTCCTTCTTCTCTCGCTTCCTCAAGCTCAATGTGGACAAATATGAACTAACTATCTTTCCTCCATCTCGCATATCTTCCCTACCTGATATATCTATCAAAATAAATCAAATCACACTTTCCCCTGTTCCCAAAATCCGCTGCCTCAGAGTAACCCTTGACTCTGCCCTGTCCTTCAAACCGCACATCGAAGCTCTCGCCACCTCCTGTCACCTCCAGCTCAAAAATATTTCCAGAATCCGTCCTTTCCTCAACCCTCACTCTACCAAAATGCTTGTGCATGCCTTAATCATCTCCTGCCTCGACTACTTGCAACATCCTCCTCTGTGGCCTACCTTCTAACACTCTCGCACCCTTCCAGTCCGTTCTTAACTCTGCTGCCAGACTAATGAATCTCTCTCCTCGCTACACTCCTGCTTCCCCTCTTTGCAAATCCCTTCACTGGCTCCCAATTCCCCAGTGTATCCAGTTTAAACTATTAACACTGACCTACAAAGCCATCCATAGCCGTTCTCCTCCGTATATTTCCAAACTAATCCCTCAATATCTCCCCTCACATAATCTCCAGTCCTCCCAAGACCTCATTCTCTCCTCCACGCTTATTCGCTCCTCACCCAATCGCCTCCAAGACTTCTCCCAAATATCCACCATCTTCTGGAATTCTGTGCCCCAACACGTCCGGTTATCCACCACATTTGGATCCTTCAAAAGAAACCTGAAAACCCACCTCTTCAAAGAAGCTTAAAGCCTGTAATGACCCCACGGCCACCTCAACACCATCGGAGCTACCGCAACCCTCGACCTACTGTCTCCTTCCCCATAATCCTGTAGAATGTAAGCCCGCAAGGGCAGGGTCCTCTCCCCTCTGTATCAGTCTGTCATTGTTAGTTTTGTTTACTGTAAGTGATATCTGTAATTTGTATGTAACCCCTTCTCATGTACAGCACCATGGAATTAATGGTGCTATATAAATAATAATAATCTACTGTGAGTTTATGTTGGGTTTTATGAGAGTTTTTCATGTCAAGAGTCAAAACACACATGCTTTATAGAGATTGATTAAAACATTGTATATGTCTGAAAACATGAAAAACCCAATAAACAAAGGGCAATTTATTATAACACCTAATCCTTTCAGAGTCCATACATATATGCTGTAATATTTACTATGGTACTATTTGTTGAGAGCCTAGTTGTTGGCAGTTTGTTTGCCTCCACGTTTCTCTGCCTGTTTATAAACATGATTTACCTCACAGAAAGCATCATCTGTGATCCCATGCTGTCCTGTCTGTATATTCTCTTTTGCTCCCCTCTCCTGCCCAGGAGCTGTGGTATGATCAGACCATGTTCCTGTACGGTCAGACACGGCCATTACACAGGGGCACATTTATAAGATGATCTCAGCAAAGGAGCATTTTTTCAACAAATCCAATTGTGGAACTTATTATTATTATTCCTAGATATATTGATTAAAATAAACATTGTTGATGGGAAAACCCCTTTAAGTAGTTGCTAAAGGTTGGACCTTCTTATTCCCTCATATGTCATTCTGGTCAAAATACGCTTTCTACTATGTAAAATGGGTCAATACATGAAATCTAACATGTAACTACATGTACCTATATTAACAAAAATACTCAAACATGACACTGTACATATGGAGTCTAAATTCTATTTTGTTTCTAGCATTTAGAAATCCATTCATGTCTTATGTCATTACTATGTTTCTTGACTCTTCGTTCCTCTTACCAAGCAGAGTGAGAATATTTTCTTGAATATCATTTTCAACTCTTTGACCCTTGTTGCTTTCGATATTCATCGCAAAGATCATTTTCTCAATGAAGTTCAGGACCTTGAGAAGCACTGCTGTGTCCAACTTAGGTTGATGGTTCTTTGAGTTATATCCATAGTTACATAGTTAGTAAAATTGAAAAAAGCCATAGATTAATCTGATCAAAACCTAGTCTCTTGCTAGCCAATTTTTCTTATCTTAGAGGAAAATTCCTTGAAAGATCAGAGTAAATACATAGAATAACACATCCACATGATAAGAAATACTGTAATATAGAACTGTGGACATATGAACAAATGAAGATGTGCTGTAGCACGATTGAGACTGGGCAGAAGGTAATGTGGGTAGGGTTGTATAAGGGACCCCATACACAGTAGATAACTGTTGACCAAACGAGAGTTCTGATGATTATCTGGCTGGCAGCTAGCTCACCCGACTCCTCTATGCACAGGAACACTTGCTCTGTCGAGTGCTCTTGTGTTCTTTATGAGAGCACTACTGTCAGACACCTCCGGCCATAAGTAGCTTATCTCAGGGAGAAAATAATGATTGGCAGCCAAAAATCAAACATGCTAGATCTTTATCTTCCATACATCATCTGTTGAAAGAGGGTCAAGAGGTCCCCATACACATTACACTGTCAGCTGAGCCCATAATGTGTATGTGGGCCTAAAGAGAAGGCACTAAGGCTACGTTCACATTAGCGTTGTGCGACGCAGCGTCGGGCGCCGCTGCGGCGACGCATGCGTCATGCGCCCCTATATTTAACATGGGGGCGCATGGACATGCGTTGCACTTGCGTTTTGTGATGCATGCGTCACTGCGGCGCACGCGTCAGGGCGCAGAGGACGCAGCAAGTTGCATTTTTTGTGCGTCCAAAATCAAGCAAAAAAAGACGCATGTGTAGCGCCCCCACTGCCGCAGGGCCGAGGGGTACCCGGTACCGGGCCTCTGAGTCTCTGCTCTGGGGTTGTCACGGTGGCTAGACCCGGTCCGTGACCCTGCTGAGGGGCGTACAATAATAGATGTGGATGGTGGTGGAGGTGCGGTGCAGTAAATAACGAAGACACCAGGTTGCAGTCTCTTTACCTCTTTACTGAAGGCTTCTGAGTCCTCAATCCGGAATACGGTTAACAGGGCTGCGCAAGTCCGGCCGGTCCGATGGCACCTCCAGAGTTCCCTTTGCAGGTGGAAATCTGTGCCTACCTTCCTGCGCTTGTGTTGTGGTCCTCCCCTGCTGTGCTTACGGGATAGTACCCCACAACTGTTGTGTCTGTTTCTCGTGTTCCCTCACAACTCGATTCTGATGTTCTCCCTCTACGTCCCCCTGATCTTACGGTTAGGACGCACCCGTATGACGGGAGGCTTGGAGCTCTTCCGGGACTCTTGCGTCGCCCCACTCCTGTTGTTACCCCCCTGTGTCTTCCTGGGTCTGGGTGAGACAGCCCGCCTGTAACTGACTGTCCTGCCGTGGGTTTGAAGTTTGGCTTGGAGCACTATACTTCCTCGGCGTTCCGGCCACCGGTTATGCGCCTCAATAGGATGTTGCCTCGTCTTACAGCACGACTCCTACTGGTATTCTCCTTGTTGCGTTGATCTCGTTTCTCACTCAGCACAATAAATCTCGCTTCTTATCCTTTCTTGGGGTACCGCCGCTATATCGTGCAGGCGCGGTCCCGTAACGTTCTCTCTGTTCGCTAGGCCTCTGTCAGGATCCCACCCCTGACAGGGACCCCTCTGAATCTTCCCCTACAACACCCTCTGCCACAAGGTGTTGCCTGGTTCCAACCCAGTCAGCTTTCTGTCTAACTTCCTGCCTAACCCCCAATTTTACCAGACTGTGAGGAGTATTGGTGTCTGTGATACCTGGTCAGATGAACTCCTTCAGTGCCATCAGACGTACAATAGCCCCCCCTAGCGGCGGAGCCACAGTACTGCAACGACCAGGACTCTGGGGCTCTGCACATGCGTCACAAAACAATGCGTTTTGCATGCGTTGTGCGTTGCGTCGCCGATGCGTCGCCGACGCAACACACAACAACGCAAATGTGAACGTAGTCTATAGAGTTAATGGATTCAAGAGTTACTTACACTGGTAGAGGAGAAGTTAAAGAGGTTATCCGTGACTAATTTATTTTTATACTGTGGGCCTAAGAACTAACAGGCAGTTAGTTGCTAACTACCTGCCTGTTCTGCCTGCTGCCTATCTTCGGTGGTTCAGAGCAGTCACAGACCGCTTCTGCTAGCGATTCTGAAAACTTCTGCTAACGTCACATCGATACAGCAGCAGCTTCTCTTCTGCTCTGCTCTGTTGACAGGACGTGACGGATGATGTCATGCTGATTGACAGCCGAATCCCTGCTGCCTAACTGTGGGAAGCCGACTGCCAATCCATATGATATTGGCAGTTACACCCTGCCGACAGAGCTGCTTTGAAGAAGAAGAATTGCTCTGTTGACGTGGAGAAGCAGAATTGCTGGCAGGAGCAGCTCGTGACTGCTCTGAACTGGCGCCGGATAGAATTGACAGGTAGTTAGCAACTAACTGCCTGTTAGTTCTTACATGCATAGTAAAATAAATAAAATAATCCCAGAAAACCCCTTTAAGGTAAAGGATGAGATTCTAACATGATAACAGGAAGTGGTGGGTCTTTTCATTCCAAGATCCAGCAAGCATAGCAATGTTCCCAACTGCTCTTTCTATTTATAAGACACTCTTCTACTTTTAGCAGTAACAATGGCGTAATTTATTAAGTAGTCAATGCTTGTGTGTATGCTTTGGTGGGAGAAGTGGGAGTCATCTAAGCATTGTAAGGGGGAGCACTTGTAACATAGGGGCTAACAAGAGAAACACCCACGTACATTGTTGGGAACTAATCAGGGCATGGTCATACAGAATGATATATCTACCAGAATTATAAGGTGACTACCTAAGGTAAGGTAATATTTCTGGAACCATATAGCAGATTTAAAAAAAATTAAAAAAAACACCCGGGAGCAATGAGAATAATATGAGAACAACACTGGTCACTTTTGGCTGGGTAACAGTTCCTTTTAATTATGTTGGGACCTTGGGTTGTTTAGATTTGGAGGATGCAACATATCACAGTCCTGCCAGGACATATCAGAGAAACACATACCACACACTGCGTCAAAGCTGCACTGAAAGCTGCCACTTCCCACAGACTGGAGACATTACGAGAGCACAATGCATCGGTCACTCTGTTACGTAGGTGGATATGATATTGATGCTCCTCACTAGTCAGGGTATTGTCCTGTGTAGACATGCAAGGAAAGTTAGAGAAAAACCATGACAGTCTGCTTGCACTATTTCCATAAAGTACTACCCATGTTTCTCACCAGTTTCATAGCAGACACAATTGCCAGGGCATGCTGGAGCAATGATGTGCTGTCCCCTACTACCTGCATGTGCGCCAACATAGATTCACTGTGATTCCTCAACCACTGAGTCATTGAGACTTCTTGGTATAAGAAGGGTACCATAACTGACAGAGAGCTGGTGAGGGAGGAAAAGAACCAAAATATCAATACAGCAGGATATGGTAATAATGGTTTTTATGCTACACCTATACAATGGAATTAACATGACCATTATTATTTAATATAAGACAGGAGAATGATATTGTCAGTATTAACATTTACATTAGAACCTTCCAGTGCACCAAAGAAAGCTTACCGTAATTATTCCAACATTTTATTGTCTGGAGTAGAGGTACCAAACCTATGGAACATGTGCCAGAGGGGGCACACAGAGGCCTCGCTGTGGGCATGAGCGCCATCGCCAATCCGCATCAGTGGACTGGGGCCAGCGGGTGAAGAGCCCAGCGACGCAAGCCCCTACTTTAGCTAGATATGTATTCTGGGACACACACACATCCAGATGAAGAGTATTACAACACATGTCCGTATGCCGCAATACACGGTGCCAGCAGCTGACGTCGGCATACATGCAACTGAACGCATGACGAAACTGCCCCCGTCGCTTGGACACTGAAGTCAGCTGCCAGCTTCAGAAGACGACGTGGCGGGGGAGAGGTAGCAATGTGTGTAGCAGAGTTTATTGTGTTTTGGGGTTTTTTCAATATGTGTTTAACAGCAGTGCCGGAAGGATGGGGGTATACAGTATATAAAAGGATGAAGGGCATATACAAGGATGGGGGCATATATTCCAGGATGGGGGCATATTTAAGGATTGGGTCGCCATCATCAGACCCTTCATATCTACATTGAAGATGGGCATGTACCCATCATATCTAGAAGACCCTTGTAACTATTCTTGGTTCCTTATCTCCCTTGATGAGTCACCATATGAAATGCATCGGAAACAACAATGGGAACAGTTTACATGGATCCCATTGAGTCTTCTGAATGGTAGGGCAATGTGTGGCCAAGAACCCATGCCCCCCCTGTATCCTGACAAATAGGACCCTTATGGGAAATTTCTGGACTTCACAATTTGTTGAGACTCTTCCTTTTCCTACAACATATTTTATCACAAGGAGGAAGGGGGGGAATATATATCACAATGAAGGGCATATGCCAGGATGGGGGGTATATAGAAGGATGGGGGAATATATACCAGGACGGGGAATATATTCAAGGATGAGGGAGCATATACAAGGATGGGGGACAATATACAAGGATGGGAGCATACACTAGGATGGGGGCATATACAAGGAAGGGGGAGCATATACAAGGATGGGGGGTATATACATGAATTGGGGGAGCATATACAAGGATGGGGGAGCATACACAAGGAAGGGGGTGCATATACAAATATGGAGGAAGCATATAAACGGATGGGGGTGCATATACAATGATGGGGCAGCATATGCTGTACAGGGAAGAGGGCATATATATGGGATGGGGAGCATACACATGGATATGAGGGTGTACACAAGGATGTGGGAGCATATACATGGATGGGAGAGCATATACATGGACTGGGGATCATATACAAGGATGGGAGAGCATATATTAGAATCACGGCATATACATGAGATGGGGAGCGTATACATGAGATGGGGAGCATATACAAGGATGGGGAGCATATACTAGGAAGGGGGAACATACATGGATGGGAGTCATATACATGAATTGGGGGAAAATATACATGGATGGCGGAGCATATACTAGGATGGGGGTGCAGCGCCCCAGGGTCCTGGTCGTTGCAGTAATATTGTTCTCCCACCAGGGGGAGTGATATTACGTCTGATGGCAATAAAGGAGATCTTCCTACCAGGTATCACAAACCATACACCACACTTCACACTCCAGTCCACCAGGGGGAGCCTTGCTCCTATCTACTAGGGCACTCCTCACAATTAGGTAAAACTGGTGGGCTGGATAGAAAGTTAGTCAGAAGCTGACTGGGCTTTGCCCAGGCAACACCTGTCAGGCAGACAGGGGGAAAGGAGGAACATCTGAGCTGCAGACAGAGGGTCCCTGACAGGGGTGGGATCCTGTCAGAGGCCTAGATAGAAGGCTATGGAGCTGCGCCTGCCCCACGTGTGGCAGCATCCTAAGAAAGGGCATGAAGAGAATTGTGTTGTAGAGGGTGAGAAACGAAGTCATAGCACAAGGAGATAAAACCAGAAGGAGCTCTGCCCTGTAAAAGGCTGCCTCCTTCTGAGGTGCAGAAGCCAGTGGCCGGAACACCGAGGGAGCAACCGTCTCCAAGCCTTGCTCCAGAGACCGGCAGGACAGTCAATTCCACAATGGTTGCCCGACCTTATACCCAGGAGGCACGGTGGCAACTTGTGGGGTCGGGGCGTCTCTAGGGTCCCTGTAAAAAGCCTCAGGCCACTAGTCATACGGGCTTGTCCTATCCATACCATCTGGGGGACAGAGAGGAAGACATAACATCTAGAACACCATCAACAGTTGTGAGGACCTTACCAAGAAGCTCAGCAGGGAGGTACTACAACACACAGGCGCTAGAGGAAGGCTACTGATTTCTACCTGGATAAGGGGACTCTGGATTTGCCTTCAGACCGGCCGGACTCTGCCTACCCTGTGGTCTGTGCCCTGGACTGTGGATGCTGAAGTCTTCAGTAAAGGTAAAGAGACTGCAACCTTGTGTCCTCGTTCCTCACTGTGCCTTGCATCATCCACCATCACCACCTACACTTCTGGGAAGCCCTGGGGATACACTTCACCTGTGGGAAGGTATACCATCTTGCTGCCATAACATCACCCCAGCGGACCCCTAAGCAGCGTCGGTCACCCTGACCGAATACCACAGGTGGCGTCACGAACATTTCCCCTTTAAAGACCTTTCCCCATCTATCAAATGGACGTCTCCCTAGGGCCACGGACCGGGTCAGCCACCGTGACATCCCCTGAACTGAAGGACCCGGTGCCGAGTACCCCATTGCCCTTGCATGGGGGTGCTCCAAATCTTGGCGTCACGAACAGGATCTACTTAAGCCTGAAAATCGGGTCATGTGTGCCTAAGAACTGTGCCAGAACTGTATTTGAACTGTGATTTGCTTAAAGACTGTGTATTGCAAAAGACCACCATAAATTCCCACCAAAACAGCCGTCATTACAGCGCCACGAGGAGCGCAGGAGAAGAAGAAGGGCGTGGAGTTGTGGGCATGAACGAACTGAGAAGCGCAAAGAATAATGGCCGCCCAGTCTAAATATCTCTGTACCTTAAGGACGTGTCCGTCAGCAGCCGAGATCCGCCTCCTGATCCTCAATGGCGGGCGGAGACAACAAAAACGAAACCGCCCCAGAAGGAGAGAGCGGGAAAACGACCAGGAAGAGGCGAACCACGTGGAGGACGCCATGGCAAGCTGCCCAGAACCAGAGCGTGGGGTCAGAGCAGAGGACTCCCCCAGCTACCCGGAGGGGCACAGTAACCAGGCCTCCACCGCTGATGCCGACTCCCTGCAGGCCGGACTGGACGAGCTGATTGATCAGCTTCTGCAGCTGCGGGCGAATGCTAAGGCCCCATACCGGACGACGCCTGCGGAGGGTCCACCGACACCGCTCCCTGCACTGCTCCAGGAGCCATTGCCCACACCATCACGGACGACACCGCCGGCGGAGCCTGCCGACATGGAGGACACCGCTGCGGCCGGTAAGCATGCCGATCCTGCCCCAGTGACGGAAGACTTACTGATAGGCCTCGTCGCAGCGCCACTTCCCCGCGGTACCCACAGACTCCAGCGCCTCGAGCTTTGGGACCAGGCCACGGGCATGGAGCAGTTCTTGAAGGCCCCAATTGTGCCCACCACCCTGCCGGGTGAGGTATATGCGGAGCGGACTGTGTACCGCTGGGTGAATCTCGGACCAGATTTCATGGGGTTCCCCGGTGCAGAAACACAAAAAGGGGAGACTGTTGAGGTTCTGAGTTGGGAGGACTACCAGGCCCAGCTTGCCCGTCAGTGGGAGGAGACGGAGGAGAGACACCATGCCCAAGGCAAGGCCCATGATCAACGCGACCTAGCAGTCAAGGCCAAGGCCTGCAAGGACCGCACCACCCACCAGGCCCCGGGTAAGCAGGGCACAGTTGTAGCCTTCAAACTCCAAGGGGGATGGGGCTTCATCAAGGAGCAAGGGCTGTATGCTGAGGTCTTTGTAAATAGAAGCGATGTGGAATCCCACCTATGGGAAGGCCACCCAGACCGAGACCTCTACCCAGGAGACACCATTACCTACACCAGACATTTCGGTGAAAAAGGCTGGTTCGCTTTAAATGTGCACAAGAAAAGAGACACTGTGGCACATCACGCTGAGGTTCCAGCTAAATTGTCTCCTGTGGCAACGGCGCCACCTTGTGTCAGAACTACTGCTACTACCACGACCACAACTGTTATTCCGGCATGTACCATCATCAGGACCACTACATGAACTGTCACAACTACTACCACTGTTGTGGCTAAAGAGTTGACTCCAGGGATGGCCTGTGCTTCGGCTATTCCTGAACGGAAGACAGTGGGTACTCAGATCCCCAACTGGAGTGAGGGAGCTCCCTATGTGTTACCCGTTGGTCGTCATCCGAAAAGACTACCCCCACCGGTACTACCTCCAGAATGGTTTAAATAAACCCCAAAACACCGACTGTAAATAGTTAACTGTTCATTTCTTTGCTGCTTGAACCCGTCTAGGGTTAACGCTAAAAGGGATCCCCTGTTTAAAGGGATTCTATGTTTTGCACAAGTTTTCCCATTTTTACTAAAGAACTGCAGAATCATGGACTGCTGCATGATCACAAACTGTCCTTGTATATAGTTTGCACCTTCTTAAGGGTACTTTCTACTGGTTTTACATAGGAGGCTTTTACAGAGACTGCCTCTTAACAGAAACTGCTGTTAATTATGCTCTAAAAATAACTTTGCTTCACAGACCTGAAGAAAAAAACCCGTTGGTGCGGCAGAATTCCGGGTCAGGATTACACATCTTGTAGCACACCCAAGGCCAACGTTTGAGGGTTTGTAACGGGTCCCTCATATCATATCACGTCATATCACTTTAAACAAACTTGGAAACTAATGATGTGATTATTTTGCACTACCTTAGAAAAAGACCTGGGTTTCCTCTTAAAGGGAATGTTGGTTTGTTGCACTTTGCCCAAGAGTGATAATGTTGTCTTAGCTAGATAGTAATAATGTTTATACATAGCTGATAGTATGTAGCCAAGAATAGGAAATGTTTAACCCCTTACTGACATCGGACGGGATAGTACGTCCGATGTCAGCTCCCCTGCTTTGATGCAGGGCTCCGCGGTGAGCCCGCATCAAAGCCGGGACATGTCAGCTGTTTTGAACAGCTGACATGTGCCCGCAATAGCGGCGGGTGAAATCGCGATTCACCCGCCGCTATTAACTAGTTAAATGCCGCTGTCAAACGCAGACAGCGGCATTTAACTACCGCATCCGGCCGGTAGTATAAAAGTTTAAATCACCCCCCTTTCGCCCCAATCAAAATAAATCAATAAAAAAAAAATCAAATCTACACATATTTGGTATCGCCACGTTCAGAATCGCCCGATCTATCAATAAAAAAAAGCATTAACCTGATCGCTAAACGGCGTAACGAGAAAAAAAATCGAAACGCCAGAATTACGTTTTTTTTAAGCGCCGCGACATTGCATTAAAATGCAATAACGGGCGATCAAAAGAACGTATCTGCACCGAATTGGAATCATTAAAAACGCCAGCTCGGCACGCAAAAAATAAGCCCTCACCTGTTCTGCCCCACCTGCTCTCTGCAGCTTTAACCTGCTCTCTCCTGTCCCAAACTGCTCTCTTTATGAGTTTTGTTTTCTAAACTAAAACTTCAGTATTCAGGTTAAATTGCCGTGTTGGCACTTTGCGATAAATAAGTGGGTTTTGGGTTGCCGTTTGGGCACTCTGTCTATAAAAGGTTAGCCATCACTGGTCTACAGTGTCTGACATATTATTTATCAATGAATGATGCTCACATTTGAACTTTACTAGTTCCTAAACATTTATATAAAGACAGTCTTAAACCTGAACCTGTTCACGGTCTTAATGAAGGGTGTGGTGGAGTCAGAGGCGCCTGATTTACTAAGAGGAAGAAATTCTTTAAAACAACATATGCCATATCTAATGGAATGACAGTATTTCCGTCATATGATACAAGTCTTAGTAGCCATCCAATCTTGCTCCTTATAGACTTCAAGTAATTGAGAAGCGCAGTAAGAATGAATATAGATCAACAATATAAAGTAAGGTAATGTAAGGTTTTTAACAGCACTCAACCAGATATGCAAATGAGAGAAACTGACCGAATTCCATTAATGACTTCAGTCAGTTTCACCAGAATTTTATCAGAATTTGGTCTGAACTTCATCAGCTTCTCCATCTTTTTCTATGTAACAGTCAGTGAAAATTGGAACGCACTTGAATCGTATTCGAACCCTGTCTGATTTTTTTCACAGACCTGTAAACTTGCATTGACGATTTTGATCCAACACTTGGATCAATATCAGACATGTCTCCGCTATTTTGCCCAGCCTGTAAAAACTCCAGGACATGTCAACAGCCCCATTCACTATTATAGGTACACTATAAGTGTAATCTATAAGAAACATGGATAGCACTCGTACAAAAAATATATATATATATACTGACATGTAAATGAGCCCTAACCAGAATTTATATTTTTTACGGACTACGTTTTAAGTGATAGGACTGAATCCTTCCTCAGGATTTACAAATCCAGACAAAACAGAACAGAATTTGAAGAATTTGAAGCATAGTGAATGGTGTGTGCCTTCCATCTCACCAGTTTAATGCCAATGTTCGACCACCCTGCATGTCTTCCACTTCCATGTGTATTTGAATATCTCCACCCTTAGGTGCTGCAGGCACCCATACACTGTGCGTGCTCTTCAAACCACGATATAAGAACAGCTTTCGACAATTCGTGACTGAGCAGGTTTGTACTGACAGGAGGTAAAATAGCTGACTGCCCATATCTGGGTCCTTCCATCCTGGCAAAGAATAAAATTCGTAAATATAAAGTTTTGCATTTAAATGAGAAGGAAATGAGTATACAAGTAAATAAGTTTTAGGACGTACTTACTGTATTTCAAACTGGCTCTGGAAAATGGTATTTTCATTCATTTACTCGATGCTTTTCCCAACCTTGTGTAAGGTGGCAGCTGGACAGGTCAGGGGTGGGAGGTATGTGTCACTGAGGTGCAAAGCCTCGGTGATGTAGGACCTGGAGAAGCAGGCTCCAACACACATCGTGTTCGGAGGTGTTTTAAAGGGCCCGGATTATGGGTCTGGGTTTTTACGAGCAGCTGAAAGAGCTGGGTGGATTGGCTGCTCACTTACCTACAGGCAAGGTCTTGGAATGTCTGATTTAAGGCAGCTGGTGCTGTCTCACTTGGTCTGTATGTGTTGCTAAGACCCTGCTGGAGTCTGAGTGAAGATTTACCATTTAAACGAGTGAGCCCGTGCTTTGTATGGACTGGTTATTTTCTGTTTTTGTTCTATTCTTTTTGTGCCCAGAAGAGGCTGTTTTATTTTGATAATCAGCTGGTTTATGGGATTTAATAAGCCACTTGTTTGTTTTGAACCAATTAACTAAATCCATGTGTGTGAACAAGTACCTACCACAAAGCCGATTCCTCACACTTGCTTTATACTCAGTATGTTAATGGCCTAGTGACTGTGACTACTGACCTGTGCAGTTATATTCCAGAGGGGTATCCAGCCACTTTATAGTAGTTTGAAGAAGTAGTGAGCATTGGCCTCCAGTTGGTGGATGGTTTGGGGTTAGCGTAAAGCTGCCTTCACCCCATCCTGGTCCCATCTGCTGCATAACATGAAGGGTGAATGTATAACCTTGACTATCCTGTAAAGCTCCTTTCCGAATGACAAGTCTCTGAGAAGAGCCAGTAGTAGTTGTATTCTTGTCCAAGGTCAGAGGATTCCCATAAGCGTCAACAGCGCTCCACCTAAACTGTATCAAAAAAAGATTTACATATCTAAATATTGTAAAGTACAATATAGAGTGGTCTTATTCAAGCAAGTGCTAGATTGCCTCCTCGGGAAGACAAAAAGCCATTGTGGACAATGACTATTCAACTAATTGTAAGAATGCATACAATTATAGCAAGGTACTGTACTGTATATCCACACACTTCTATATTCAAATTTCCAAACAGAAGTTAGAAAAGTTAAAGGATAATATCAAGAATTTCTCACCGCTGTGTCATTCTGACATCTCTCACATTCGCCATACAGGATCATAGGAATCCTATGGCTGATATAAGTTGGGTGCAATAAATTACAAGAGATGCACTGGACAAAGACAGGGAACACAGAGCCAGTATGAATCAAAACCTGTATAGGAAGAAGAGCGTTAACTACAGCTGTAAGTGGAATAAGGAATACGGTAACTTTGAGATTGTTACTTACAGTCTGTCTGGCAGTTGCTGGCGTTCTTCCTGGTTTTAAAATAGTCAATGTAAAGCTATATGATATATTTACACATAATTTAGACCAAATAATTGTAATTGTTGGAAGACCAGGCAAGAAATTCAGAAAGCATGATCGGTCCTGGGGGATGGATAGAGAACCGAAAGTTAGGAAATTTACTATGTAGCAACAGGTTCTAGTAGTCTCATATTTATTATTTCTGTGCACCTACAATAAATACATCTTGACCCAACATAAAATAATTTTTTTTAACAAATTATATTTTTGCGACACAATACTGATGTGTCCACCCATGCCTTTCAACAAATTTCTTAAAGGGAATCTTTCAACAGATTTTTGCTATTTAATCTGAAATCAGCATGATGTAGAGATATATACCCTGATTACAGTAATATGTTATTTACTGATCTGATTGTTATAGTTTCAATAAAATCAGTGTTTTATTAGCAGGCGATTATTCCTATAGGACTAGTTGTCTCATGCCATGTAGTCCTCTTTCTTTGTCTAACCCCACCTCTATTCCTGATTGGCAGCTTTAAGCCTGTGCACAGAAATCTGCCAATCAGTGGTGTGGGTGGGGTTATACAGAGATTCCCTACAAAGGACTTTAATTGCTCACAATACAAATTCAATACAATTTTGCAACTTGCTAGCAGATTCCACACCAGGCTGCAATTCACACCCAAATACAGAACAAAAAACTACTGTCAGAATATGGTGAAATCATCTCAGACCAAGAGGAAAGGTAAGGAAGGACACATTTTATATTAACTGAGTATTGCCTATTTATTAACTACTTTTATATGGCTTTAGACAAATCCATTCCTCTTACCTCAGTGTTCGGATCTGAGCTCCATTCATACTTCATATTTGAGTCATCTTGATCAGGATCATAAGATTTTGAGCCATCTAAAGTTAAATCAGTTTCCGCTGGCCAGATCAGTTTTGATCCTCCATGTATCTGGGCCACTAACAAACTATGAGTTACTTCAAATATATGTGAAATGTCCTTTGTCAGTGGAGTCCCTTGAAGAGCGATTGTAAAAAGTAGCCAGTACATCCCAGTATCTAGTGAATGTCCAGGGATGGTCAGCAGAGCATTAGACTTGTTTATGCTTGGAAGACTTATTGCTTGGTTATCTGATCTCCTGTAAAGCTGCCATTGGTATATTATTTTATATTTATAGCAGTCTCTTAGATTTACAGCGGCCTCAAAGTTGCCACCATCGGCCCTGTATATTACTGATGGTGATTCCACCAACCAGACAAGTGGCTGTTCACAATCTTCTGCCCTTATAGTTACTTTTTTATATGCATGGACAACGCTCAGCAGGTTAAACACAGTCACATTAGTCGTAAATTCACCCACATCATTGTAGCAATATTCTACTGAGCTCCCTACTGCTGTAATATTTACTTCTCCAACTGTCCATTGGAAATGTAAGTCAGAACCATCAGATACAATGGCGATAAATGTAAGACATTGGTACAAGAAAGCCTCTTCACTGCTAATTTGTAGAGTAACACTAGTCACTGGTTCCTGGACAATAACTAAAGATCGCGTTATGTTGAAACATACATGGTTGCTGACATTGAGGACAATATGAAGTGTTCCCAGTTCCAGTGGAATGAATTCGACCTTTTGACCTGACTGTGTAAGGACAGGTTGAGTTTCTTGTTGGAAATCCCATTGAAAATTGTGGAAATAAGTGGATTCTACCTCTGCAAGTAACTGCATGGTCTTCATAACTGGCCAAGAAGGGGAAAGGCCAAGGATCTTCAGACCTTTGCTATTGTCCAGGACTTTTATTTGAATCGTATAATTGGCAAGACTGACCCTATTATATGCAGATGACACAACATCATATTCACCTGGAAAAGGGAAGCTAAACTGGCTGCATGGTTGAGAAAAAAAATGAGATAAGTTCAGTTGTGGAAAAGCATACGTGAAGGTCACATCCGTGCCATACTGGATAGTTGGGCAGAATGTAACTTCTTGCCCAGTACAGATTCTGTTTCGTCCTGTATTGACCTTGAAACCAGTTATTGCATCCTGCACAAGCAGTATATGGGAAATCATGGCATTACTGATTGAGTTGTAGACTCTAAGTGACACCTTATACACACCAGGTTTCTCAAAGATATGTGACACATTCTGTGTGCTATACATGTAATTTTCACTGAATCCTGTCAACTTCCATTCCCAAAACAGGTGTGCGCCAGGATGTGCTAAACCACACAACAGAACTATTGTATGGGATGGTACTGCTGTGTTATTATATTTTCCATTGATGACAATACTAATATTTAACAATGATTCTTGTATTATCAACTTGGATGACACAGTAAGAGAACTCAAAGCATTGGTCACTGTGACGGTAATGACCTTCAAGCCCTGTGTGAGATAACTTAAAGCCATTGACCTATTTTGGCCCGAAAGCAACAATACATCCCCTCCAAAATCCCATGTAAATTGCATACTAGTGCCAGATTGGACATGAACAGTCAAGTTCAAAGGTGTCCCAATAGCCACACTTTCAACAGGTGTTTGTATGGCTACACCACTTATTCGTTCTATCACTTGCAATCTGGTTTGTGCGTACATCCTTCCTAATGCATTCTCTACCCAAACCCCTGCAAGCAAGTCACCCAGTTCTAATGGATGGATAGTGATGGAGGAGTTATGGCTTTCCAATGGTACAAGCATCAATATCCAATTGAAGGTAAAATTGGATCCTTTGCTCACATGAGCTGTAAGGGTCAGAGGCTCACCAATGCCAGTAAAACCATCAACTTGAGCATTCTCTTGCCATATGCCTACACCTTGTATTTCTTCTTGAATATTCATCATAACAAAAGCATTAGCAGAGCTTAGTGTATTGTTAGCCTGGACTCTGACGATGAAGCTACCAGGGTAGAAAAATATGTGTGATATGTTTGACGTTGCACTAAAATATGGACAGGACTCACACATGGACCAGAAATATTGTACATCATCACCACTAGACAAGGTAGCATAGAAATTGACAGTTTGTTCAGATTTTGCTAGCACAACATCAGAACTCAATGAAAGGTCTACTATGGGAGCTTGTATATACAATGAATAAGTAATTTTACTATGGCTTACATTATTTTTTGCATATACACTACCTGTTAGGTTGCCGGACCACTGAAAGGTGTGTTTAACACTTTGTCCAAAGCATAAAGGGGAAGAATCACCAAAATTCCAGGTGAAGTGAGCAGTCACTTCTGGTGTAACCCTAGCATAGAATATCTTCTCAACACCACGTGGAATTATAGCTTCAATATCATGTTCTAAGGACACCGAAACAATTGGCAGCTGAACAGTCACTAAACACCATGCTTGATATTGGCTCACTTGGTTCCAGACTATGACTGTCACATTGTATTGACCCTCAAACATATATGACCTAGTGACCTCAGGAGACGAAGTATTTATCAGGTTTCCCAAACCAAAATCCCACCGATACCAGTAATGATGCCATTTGCCTGGAAGAGGTTGTACCAATGCATAGAAGAAGAATGGCTGGGATACATTTGCTGCTGTGGTTGATGTATTAATGATTACTTTGATAATTTTATCTACAACTGTTATTTCTTTGCTGTAAAAATTACTCTCAGCATTTCCAGACATAAATATTTTAACTGTGTAATTACCAGCAGATAGATAGGTGTGCCACACATCTACCATTGCTTCACTGAGGATAAACGGACTTTTGTCTCCAAAGTCCCAGTGAAATATTTGTAACTTGGTTGGCATAGAGAGGTATGCAGTCAATTTTGTAGATATTAGGCTGGTGGTAATTTCAGGAAGAATATTGATAACTTGTATTCTGTATATATGTACACTGAGTGATTCAAAGGAAGAGCTGATAGCATTTCTAGCAATTACTGCAACAGTAAAATTACCCCATTGGCCATATTTATGGCTGACTGATGCCTCTGACTGATTAATGTAGGCTTTGCCATCTCCCATATCAAATGTCCAAGTAATGTTTGTGCCCTGGGTTACTGAGCAGAAGACTGTGATTTCTGTACCCAGCTCCATAGGACTATTGCTTCTTACGTGTAAACCAGTGATCTGATGCCCAATGGTAACCATCAAGGTTTCATTAACATGGCTGAGGTCATTACTTGCAGTAACTGTGATCTTGTAGCTACCAACCGAATTGTAGACATGTTTTATTTGCTGATCTCTGCTTTCCACAACTCTGGAATCATCACCAAAATCCCAAGTGAAGGTCACAGCAAACGATGAAGGCATACATAAAGCAGAAAACAGGGCAACTCTATGCAGTCTTAGCGATGAATGGTCAACTTCAAGTGTCAAGGATGTCAATGAGGAGACAACTTGTAACTGCACTGAACATGTGACATCTGATCCACCTTGATAGGCCATCACTTTAACTTCATAATTCCCTGTGAAAGTTAAACACAGGATTGCCTCATTATATGTAATGAATACATCTTGACACCAAAGGCCATTACAATTTTCTCTCTTACCTGGCAGGGCATATGTGTGCATTTCTGTTGTGTTCATATTGGCCAATGGCTCCTTAACGGTTTGTAGCTGGTGGAGATCAAATGAGGGAGAAAAGTTTCTGTGTAATAGTGGGCTACCATCTCCAAAGTCCCAACTATAGAAAAACAAAACGTATAACCAGCTATGCTTAATGACAGGAGACACATCTAAAAAGAATCCAAAAACATTAGGTATTCAGGACATTACAAGACCCAACATACATTTTTTTACAAAAAATCTCACAAATGCTAGAGAATATGATCTGAATACATGACCTCCGGCTAAGGATTGACAGGCGAGGAAACCCTCTGATTTTCGAAACATTGCCTTACATAGGAATTTTGTGAGATTTTTTTTAAAGTGAACCTGTCAGCAGGATTTTGCTATGTAAACTACAATCAATGGCATGTTTTCAGTGTTAAACTGATTAAAATGATACTTGGGGTGAGGAAATACATCTTGTGGTTCTTGTGTAATCAGTGCTAGAAGTTTTTAGTTAATGAGATGCCCGTGGTCCGGGGCCGGACTATAGGCAGAGTCTTATTTTCCTGCTCTAAGCCAGAGAAACCAAGGAAAGACCTGACCACAGGCCCACCCCAAAGCACAAACATGTTCCTCATCATAGAGACAGAGAGACAGACACATACTGTTTGTGCTTCGGGACGGCCTGTGGGCAGGTCTTTTTTTGTTTTGTTTTTTGGCTTAGAGCAGGAAGATAACACTCTGCCTACAGTCCTACCCCGAAGCATGGGTATATCATTAGCTACAAACTTCTAACACTGATTACACAAGAACCACAATACGAATTTCTTCACCCCAGGTATCATTTTAATCAGTTTAACACTGCCAACCTGACAATGCCTGTAGTCTGCTTTGCAAAATCCTGCTGACAAGTTCGCTTTAAAATAAAGGTACCTTCACACGAAACGACTTTGTAACGATATCGCTAGCGATCCGTGACGTTGCAGCGTCCTGGCTAGCGATATCGTTTAGTTTGACACGCAGCAGCGATCAGGATCCTGCTGTGATGTCGCTGGTCGCTGAATAAAGTTCAGAACTTTATTTGGTCATCCGATCGCCGTGTATCGTTGTGTTTGACACCAAAAGCAACGATACCAGCGATATTTTACACTGGTAACCAGGGTAAACATCGGGTTACTAAGCGCAGGGCCGCGCTTAGTAACCCGATGTTTACCCTGGTTACCAGCGTAAACGTAAAAAAAAAACAAACAGTACATACTCACCATCTGATGTCCGTCAGGTCCCTTGCCGTCTGCTTCCCACACTGACTGAGCGCCGCAAAGTGAAAGTGAAAGTACAGCACAGCGGTGACGTCACCGCTGTGCTCTGCTTTCACTGTACGGCGGCACTCAGTCAGAGCAGGAAGCAGACGGCAAGGGAACTGACGGACATCAGATGGTGAGTATGTACTGTTTGGTTTTTTTTACTTTTACGATGGTAACCAGGGTAAACATCGGGTTACTAAGCGCGGCCCTGCGCTTAGTAACCCGATGTTTACCCTGGTTACCCGGGGACCTCGGCATCGTTGGTCGCTGGAGAGCGGTCTGTGTGACAGCTCTCCAGCGATCAAACAGCGACGCTGCAGCGATCGACATCGTTGTCGCTATCGCTGCAGCGTCGTTTCGTGTGAAGGTACCTTAAGACTATAAATTTTGAAGGGGACATTAAGTGATTTACATAAAATGTCCTATAATTACCTGCAGTATCTTAAGACACTCTATAATCCCCATTCCCCCAGAGTCCATTGTCATAATTAGTGGTGGAAAGAGAACTCACTCGCTCTGTATTTTAAGATTGCTCTAGCTGCTAGTGTATATACAAAGTGAAGTGTATTTGTGTTAACACCTTCTTAGGCTAAATACACATGCCACAGTGTTGTCAAGGGTTTGAACCACATTAAATCTGGAATTAAATTTGTAATTAAATCTGCAATTTGACCGCAATTAAAAGGATAGGCTGAGGACTAAGAATCTGCCAAGTATGACCAAATCTGAAACAAAACAGATTTACAACATGTGAATTGGCTTTTCATAATCCCATTCATTTATATTGGACTGTATTTAACCACATATTTATAATGTGGAATGCACAATACAAATCTGCAACAAAGTGATCTTGACCTTATTGTTTATTTGACTTCATGGTGATATCTTCAACGAAGCTGCAAGAATTAAATTGTAGAGGGAAGCATTTCTTGGACAATTTCTTCTCAAATGACTTGTTATGGCATGTGACACGTCATCTACTCAGCTGTCACTGACCAGCTGCAGCCTCCACTATTTCATCAGAGTGGATGTTCTCTTTGATGGAATACTGATGAGCAGCTTCCGATTAGCGAGAACTGATTGGCTGCATTGGTCACGTGACAGGACAATGGCACCCACTGGGAACAGTAGCTCCAACATTGCTTGGATGGCATCACAGAAGGAGGTGAGTACACATTGTTTTTATTTGGAGCTGAATTGATTAAGCTGGGTGTCTCCAGTACTCTCCAGTACTGGACCACACCTTTAATGATTGAAACTAAATGAATGAATATTACAAAATCCGCACCTTATAGTCAAGTCAGATGAACTTTCTAATTGTAGCTTTAAAGATATTTCATGAGTCTTATTCACAAGTAACAAAGAAGGAAACAGAAAGAGCTCAGCACTGAGTGGAGGATCAATCGCATGCACGTGAAGCACCAAGGTCACCTCCTGAGAACTGACTGTGTTCTCTGCAAAAACCTAAAAAAAAGATGATAAAAATAAATATATTTAAACCCTTTCATGACCCAGCCTATTTTGACCTTAACCCCTTCACCCCCAAGGGTGGTTTGCACGTTAATGACCAGGCCAATTTTTACAATTCTGACCACTGTCCCTTTAGGAGGTTATAACTGTGGAACGCTTAAACGGATCCTGGTGATTCTGACAATGTTTTCTCGTGACATATTGTAATTCATGATAGTGGTAAAATTTCTTTGATATTACCTGCGTTTATTTGTGAAAAAAACAGAAATTTGGCGAAAATTTAGAAAATTTCGCAATTTTCCAACTTTGAATTTTTATGCAATTAAATCACAGTGATATGTCACACAAAATACTTAACAAGTAACATTTCCCACATCAAAATTTAAGAATGGTGGCGCAAATTGTCACCGTTATTCCCAGTACCTCCTGCAGTACCAACAAACCTCCACCTAGGTTTGTAAGAATAAAAACAAAACAGATATATACTGTATATATATATACACAGGGTATATATAGGTGTGCGCTGGTACAGGTAACGGAACGGATAATAGAGAGTTAAATAGTGCTATTAAAAAGGACGAAGAACCTTTAAAACAACTTAAATTTTAAATACCCCTGAATAAAGTTCTGACATTCAAATGGGTGCAACTAAGAACCCGGTGTCTTCACTTCAAAGAGCAAAGAGCGTAATAGAAGCTTTCAGAAAAATTCCTTCCTACCTCCGTTGCTGGCTGACAGTCTTAGACCTTGATTCTGTTCCAGAAGCTTTCCGGCAAGTAAGATGTGAGATGTGAGCGGGTGGCTGCCCCGGCCGGCGGCAAGCCGCCACCACCAAGAGTCTTCCGGGTGGGAACGGGATCCTGCAGAGCCACCGCTGTGTGCAGTAGCAGCGGTGAATACGAGCGGTGCGCAGGACCTGAGTGACGTGATCGCCACGTGACCGTAACCCCCGGAGAGTGAGTACGAAGTGCAGCTAGAACCAAACAACCAACGCTTTTCGGAGACGCCTGTCTCCTTCCTCAGGGTTGCTGAACTTTATTCAGGGGTATTTAAAATTTAAGTTGTTTTAAAGGTTCTTCGGCCCTCTTAATAGCACTATTTAACATTTCCCACATGTTTACTTTACATCAGCACAATTTTGGAACCAAAATGTTTTTTTGTTAGGGAGTTATAAGGGTTAAAAGTTGACCAGCAATTTCTCATTTTTACAACACCATTTTTTTTTAGGGACCACATCTCATTTGAAGTCATTTTGAGGGGTCTATATGATAGAAAATACCCAAGTGTGACACCATTCTAAAAACTGCACCCCTCAAGGTGCTCAAAACCACATTCAAGAAGTTAATTAACCCTTCAGGTGTTTCACAGGAATTTTTGGAGCGTTTAAATAAAAATGAACATTTAACTTTTTTTCCACACAAAATTTACTTCAGTTCCAATTTGTTTTATTTTACCAAGGGTAACAGGAGAAAATGGACCCCAAAATGTTGTACAATTTGTCCTGAGTACGCCGATACCCCATATGTGGGGGTAAACCACTTTTTGGGCGCATGACAGAGCTCGGAAGCGAAGGAGCGCCATTTGACTTTTCAATGCAAAATTGACTGGAATTGAGATGGGACGCCATGTTGCATTTGGAGAGCCCCTGATGTGCCTAAACATTGAAACCCCCCACAAGTGACACCATTTTGGAAAGTAGACCCCCTAAGGAACTTATCTAGAGGTTTGGTGAGCACTTTGACCCACCAAGTGCTTCACAGAAGCTTATAATGCAGAACCGTAAAAATAAAAAATCATATTTTTTCACAAAAATTATATTTTCGCCCCCAATTTTTTATTTTCCCAAGGGTAAGAGAAGAAATTGAACCCCAACAGTTGTTGTACAATTTGTGCTGAGTACGCTGATACCCCATATGTGGGGGTAAACCACTGTTTGGGCGCATGGGAGAGCTCGGAAGGGAAGGAGCGCCGTTTGACTTTTCACTGCAAAATTGACAGGAATTGAGATGGGACGCCATGTTGCATTTGGAGAGCCACTGATGTGCCTAAACATTGAAACCCCCCACAAGTGACACCATTTTGGAAAGTAGACCCCCTAAGGAACTTATCTAGATGTGTGGTGAGCACTTTGACCCACCAAGTGCTTCACAGAAGTTTATAATGCAGAACCGGAAAAATAAAAAATCATTATTTCACAAAAATTATATTTTCGCCCCCAATTTTTTATTTTCCCAAGGGTAAGAGAAGAAATTGGACCCCAAAAGTTGTTGTACAATTTGTCCTGAGTACGCTGATACCCCATATGTGGGGGTAAACCACTGTTTGGGCGCATGGGAGAGCTCGGAAGGGAAGGAGCGCCGTTTGACTTTTCACTGCAAAATTGACAGGAATTGAGATGGGACGCCATGTTGCGTTTGGAGAGCCACTGATGTGCCTAAACATTGAAACCCTCCACAAGTGACACCATTTTGGAAAGTAGACCTCCTAAGGAACTTATCTAGAGGTGTGGTGAGCACTTTTACCCATGAAGTGCTTAGCAGAAGTTTATAGTGCAGAGCCGTAAAAATAAAACAAAAATTTTTTCCCCAAAAAATTATTTTTTAGCCCCCAGTTTTGTATTTTCCCGAGGGTAACAGGAGAAATTGGACCGCAAAAGTTGTTGTCCAATTTATCCTGAGTACGCTGATACCCCATATGTGGGGAGAAACCACCGTTTGGGTGCATGGGAGGGCTCGGAAGGGATGGAGCGCCATTTGGAAAGCAGACTTAGATGGAATGGTCTGCAGGCATCACTGTTGTGAATTCTGTTTGTGGGCTCCCCCGGTGGTGTTTTATGGTAGTGTCACTTATTTGCCTTCTTCTATCCTTGATCACCTGTTGACACCCATTAGGGGAGTTTCCTATTTAAGGCTGCTTGGCTGCTGGTCTGATGCCGGCCAACAATGTATCAGTAGCATTCTGTTGCATTCTCCTGCCTCAAGATCCTGTTCAGCTAAGTTGAATTTTGTTTCTAGTTTATTCTATTTTTGTCCAGCTATTTGCAATGTGACTCTCTGTAGCTGGAAGCTCTCGTGAACTGAAATTGCCACTCCAGTGGCATGAGTTGTCACTGGAGTTTTAAAGTAATTTCAGGATGGTGTTTTTGAGTAGTGTTTTGAAGTTGACCGTGAAGTGACTCTTTCCTGTACTTCTGCTATCTAGTAAGCGGACCTCACTGTGCTAAATCTGCTGTTCATCCTACGTATGTCTTTTCTTCTTGACTCACCGTCAATATCTGTGGGGGGCTGCTATCTCCTTTTGGGGTTCATCTCTGGAGGTAAGGCAGGCCTGTATATTCCTCTGATAGGGGTAGTTAGATCTCCGGCTGGCGCGTGGTGTCTAGGGCATCGTAGGAAACACTCCCCGGCTACTTCCAGTGTCGTGTCAGGTTCAGGTCACGGTCACTTTAGTTCCCATCACCCGAGAGCTAGTCCGTTGTTATTTTGATTTCCCTGCCATTGGGAAAATCATAACAGTTTGGCCGGCCCGACATGTGTTTAAACTATGCACTAAAGCAGGAAAGGATATGAAAAGGTTTTTTTTTTTCCTTCTGTGTTTGGAAAGTGCACCTTAGTGCTTATTTGTACTCCTTGCTTAAACTGCAGTCTTCAGCCTTTTTTTTTTTTCCTCTCCTCTTAATCTCTGAATGGCTTTGGTTACACCTGTTTGAATCATGGATCCACAGAGTTTGGTTGCAGGTCTGAATAACCTGGCTACAAAGGTCCAGAACTTACAAGATTTTGTTATACGTGCTCCAATGTCTGAACCTAAGATCCCTATGCCTGAATTTTTTACCGGAGACAGATCCCGTTTTTTGAATTTCAGAGAGAATTGTAAATTGTTTTTGTCTCTGAAATCTCACTCTGCTGGTGATCCTGCGCAACAGGTTAAAATTGTTATTACTCTATTGCGGGGTGACCCACAAAGTTGGGCATTTGCATTGTCACCAGGGGATCTTGCGTTATTAAATGTAGATGCATTTTTTCTGGCTTTGGGGTTGCTTTATGAAGAACCTAATTTAGAGATTTTGGCTGAGAAAGCCTTGATAGCTCTTTCCCAAGGGCAAGATGAAGCTGAGATATACTGCCAAAAATTTCGTAAATGGTCGGTGCTTACTAAATGGAATGAGTGCGCTCTAGCAGCTAATTTCAGAGAAGGTCTCTCTGATGCCGTGAAGGATGTCATGGTGGGGTTCCCTGTGCCTACAGGTCTGAATGATGCCATGAAATTGGCTATCCAGATTGATCGGCGTTTACGGGAGCGCAAATCTGTGCACCATATGGCGGTATCTTCTGAGCAAAAATCTGTGCACCATGTGGCGGTATCTTTTGAGCAAAAACCTGTGCACCATATGGCGGTATCTTCTGAGCAAAAACCTGTGCACCATATGGCGGTATCTTCTGAGCAAAAACCTGTGCATCATTTGGCGGTGACCTCTGAAAAGGCACCAGAGCATATGCAATGCGATAGTGTATTGTCTAGAGGCGAACGACAGAATTACAGGCGCAAAAATGGGTTGTGCTTCTATTGTGGAGATCCAGCTCATGTTATATCAGCATGCTCTAAACGCATAAAGAAGGTTGATAAAAAGGTTGATAAATCTTTTTCTATGGGTACCTTGCAGTCTAAATTTCTTTTGTCCGTGACATTGATTTGTACTTTATCATCTGTTACTGTGGATGCTTATGTGGATTCTGGCGCCGCTCTGAGTCTCATGGATTGGTCCTTTGCCAAGCGTTGTGGGTTTGATTTAGAGCCTCTGGAGGTTTCTATTCCCTTAAAGGGTATTGATTCTACACCTTTGGCTAGCAATAAACCACAATATTGGACACAAGTGACTATGCATCTTTCCCCAGACCATCAGGAGATTATTCGTTTCCTTGTGTTATATAATCTACATGACGTATTAGTACTTGGATTACCATGGTTACAAATTCATAATCCAGTCTTGGACTGGAGATCAATGTCTGTGCTGAGCTGGGGATGTCAGGGGATTCATGGGGATGCACCTTTGGTTCCCATTTCTTCATCTACTCCCTCTGAGATCCCAGCATTTTTGTCAGATTTTTATGATGTCTTTCAGGAGCCTAAAACTGATTCTCTCCCCTCTCACAGAGAGTGTGACTGCGCTATTGAGTTGATTCCCGGTAGTAAATTTCCTAAGGGTCGCTTGTTTAATTTGTCTGTACCTGAACATACTGCTATGCGGGAGTATATCAGAGAATCTTTGGAAAAGGGTCATATTCGCCCCTCTTTGTCTCCACTGGGGGCAGGGTTTTTCTTTGTGGGTAAAAAGGATGGTTCATTGAGACCTTGTATCGACTATCGACTTCTGAATAAGATTACAGTTAAATACCAGTACCCGTTACCTTTACTGACTGATCTTTTTGCTCGCATAAAGGGGGCGAAGTGGTTCACTAAGATCGATCTACGTGGTGCGTATAATTTGGTGCGGATTAAGCAGGGGGATGAGTGGAAGACCGCATTTAATACGCCTGAAGGCCATTTTGAGTATTTGGTAATGCCTTTCGGTCTCGCGAATGCCCCTTCCGTTTTTCAGTCCTTTATGCACGATATTTTCCGTGAATATCTGGATAAATTTATGATTGTGTATTTGGATGATATTTTGATTTTTTCGGAGGACTGGGAATCTCATGTTCAACAGGTCAGGAGAGTTTTTCAGGTTTTACGAGCTAATTCTCTATTTGTGAAGGGCTCAAAGTGTATTTTTGGGGTTCAGAGAATTTCCTTTTTGGGATATATTTTTTCCCCTTCATCTATGGAGATGGACCCTGTTAAGGTTCAGGCTATTTGTGATTGGGTACAACCTACTTCTCTAAAGAGTCTTCAGAAATTCTTGGGATTTGCTAATTTCTATCGCCGATTCATAGCGGGTTTTTCTGCCATTGCTAAACCTTTGACTGATTTGACCAAGAAGGGTGCTGATGTTGCTAATTGGTCCTCTGCGGCTGTGGAGGCCTTTCGGGAGCTTAAGCGCCGCTTTTCTTCTGCTCCTGTGTTGCGCCAGCCTGATGTTTCGCTCCCGTTCCAGGTTGAAGTAGATGCTTCCGAGATCGGAGCAGGTGCAGTTTTGTCGCAGAAAGGTCCTGACTGCTCAGTGATGAGACCATGTGCGTTTTTCTCTCGAAAGTTTTCGCCCGCTGAGCGAAATTATGATGTTGGAAATCGGGAGCTCTTGGCCATGAAGTGGGCATTTGAGGAGTGGCGTCATTGGCTTGAGGGTGCTAGACACCAGGTGGTGGTCTTGACTGACCACAAAAATCTAATTTACCTTGAGTCAGCCAGGCGTCTGAATCCTAGACAGGCGCGCTGGTCGTTGTTTTTCTCTCGATTTAACTTTGTGGTTTCATATCTGCCTGGGTCTAAGAATGTGAGGGCGGATGCCCTCTCTAGGAGTTTTGAGACTGACTCGCCTGGTGATTCCGAACCTACTGGCATCCTGAAGGATGGGGTGATATTGTCAGCTGTCTCCCCAGACCTGCGGCGCTCTTTGCAGGAGTTTCAGGTGGATAGGCCTGATCGCTGTCCGCCTGGTAGACTGTTTGTCCCTGATGACTGGACCAGTAGAGTTATTTCGGAGGTTCACTCTTCCGCGTTGGCAGGTCATCCTGGAATTTTTGGCACCAGGGATCTGGTGTCTAGGTCCTTCTGGTGGCCTTCCTTGTCTCGAGATGTACGTATTTTTGTGCAGTCTTGTGATGTTTGTGCTCGGGCTAAGCCCTGCTGTTCCTGGGCCAGCGGGTTGTTGTTGCCCTTGCCTATTCCTAAGAGGCCTTGGACGCACATCTCTATGGACTTTATTTCTGACCTTCCTGTTTCTCGTAGGATGTCCGTCATCTGGGTGGTGTGTGACCGTTTTTCCAAGATGGTTCACTTGGTACCTTTACCCAAATTGCCCTCCTCCTCTGAGCTGGTCCCTCTATTTTTTCAGAATGTTGTGCGTTTGCATGGTATTCCTGAGAATATAGTGTCTGACAGGGGTACTCAGTTTGTGTCTAGATTTTGGCGGGCGTTCTGTGCCAGGATGGGCATCGACTTGTCTTTTTCGTCTGCATTCCATCCTCAGACTAATGGCCAGACTGAGCGTACTAATCAGACCTTGGAGACTTACTTGAGGTGTTTTGTGTCCGCTGATCAGGCCGATTGGCTTGATTTTTTGCCATTGGCAGAGTTTGCCCTTAACAATCGGGCCAGTTCTGCCACTTTGGTTTCTCCATTTTTTTGTAATTCAGGGTTTCACCCTCGCTTTTCGTCCGGTCAATTGGAGTCTTCGGATTGTCCTGGAGTAGATGCTGTGGTTGATAGAATGCATCAGATTTGGGGACAGGTTGTGGACAATCTGAAGTTGTCCCAGGAGAAGACTCAACAGTTCACTAATCGTCATCGGCGTGTCGGTCCTCGTCTTTGTGTTGGGGACCTGGTTTGGTTGTCTTCTCGATTTGTTCCTATGAAGGTCTCGTCTCCTAAGTTTAAGCCTCGGTTTATCGGCCCTTATAGGATTCTGGAGGTTCTCAATCCTGTGTCCTTTCGTTTGGACCTCCCAGCATCTTTTACTATTCATAATGTTTTTCATCGGTCATTGTTGCGGAGGTATGAGGTGCCGGTTGTTCCGTCTGCTGATCCTCCTGCTCCTGTGCTGGTTGAGGGTGAGTTGGAGTATGTGGTGGAAAAGATCTTGGACTCCCGTGTTTCCAGACGGAAACTTCAGTATCTGGTTAAGTGGAAGGGCTATGGTCAGGAGGATAATTCTTGGGTGACAGCATCTGATGTTCATGCTCCTGATTTGGTTCGTGCATTTCATAGTGCTCATCCAGATCGCCCTGGTGGTTCTGGTGAGGGTTCGGTGCCCCCTCCTTAAGGGGGGGGTACTGTTGTGAATTCTGTTTGTGGGCTCCCCCGGTGGTGTTTTATGGTAGTGTCACTTATTTGCCTTCTTCTATCCTTGATCACCTGTTGACACCCATTAGGGGAGTTTCCTATTTAAGGCTGCTTGGCTGCTGGTCTGATGCCGGCCAACAATGTATCAGTAGCATTCTGTTGCATTCTCCTGCCTCAAGATCCTGTTCAGCTAAGTTGAATTTTGTTTCTAGTTTATTCTATTTTTGTCCAGCTATTTGCAATGTGACTCTCTGTAGCTGGAAGCTCTCGTGAACTGAAATTGCCACTCCAGTGGCATGAGTTGTCACTGGAGTTTTAAAGTAATTTCAGGATGGTGTTTTTGAGTAGTGTTTTGAAGTTGACCGTGAAGTGACTCTTTCCTGTACTTCTGCTATCTAGTAAGCGGACCTCACTGTGCTAAATCTGCTGTTCATCCTACGTATGTCTTTTCTTCTTGACTCACCGTCAATATCTGTGGGGGGCTGCTATCTCCTTTTGGGGTTCATCTCTGGAGGTAAGGCAGGCCTGTATATTCCTCTGATAGGGGTAGTTAGATCTCCGGCTGGCGCGTGGTGTCTAGGGCATCGTAGGAAACACTCCCCGGCTACTTCCAGTGTCGTGTCAGGTTCAGGTCACGGTCACTTTAGTTCCCATCACCCGAGAGCTAGTCCGTTGTTATTTTGATTTCCCTGCCATTGGGAAAATCATAACACATCACATTGCGTTTGCAGAGCCCCTAATGTAATTTTTTCCCCCAAAAATTATTTTTTAGCCCCCAGTTTTGTATTTTTTCCCAAGGGTAACAGGAGAAATTGGACCCCAAAAGTTGTCCAATTTGTCTTGAGTATGCTGATACCCCATATGTGGGGGAAACCACCGTTTGGGCGCATGGGAGGGCTCGGAAGGGAAGGAGCGCCATTTGGAATGCAGACTTAGATGGAATGGTCTGCAGGCATCACATTGCGTTTGCAGAGCCCCTAATGTACCTAAACAGTAGAAACCCCCCACAAGTGACACCATTTTGGAAAGTAGACCCCCTAAGGAACTCATCAAGATGTGTTGTGAGAGCTTTGAACCCCCAAGTGTTTCACTACAGTTTATTACGCAGAGCCATGCAAATAAATTTTTTTTTTTTTCCACAAAAATTATTTTTTAGCCCCTAGTTTTGTATTTTTACAAGGGTAACAGGAGAAATTGGACCCCAAAAGTTGTTCTCCAATGTGTTCCGAGTACGCTGATACCCCATATGTTGGGGTAAACCCCTGTTTGGGCGCACTGGAGAGCTCGGAAGGTAAGGAGCACTGTTTTACTTTTTCAACGCAGAATTGGCTGGAATTGAGATCGGACGCCATGTCGCGTTTGGAGAGCCCCTGATGTGCCTAAACAGTGGAAACCCCCCAATTATAACTGAAACCCTAATCTAAACACACCCCTAACCCTAATCCCAACGGTAACCCTAACAACACCTCTAACCCAGACACACCCCTAAACCTAATCCCAACCCTATTCCCAACCGTAAATGTAATCCAAACCCTAACCCTAACTTTAGCCCCAACCCTAACCCTAACTTTAGCCCCAACCCTAAATGTAGCCTTATCCCTAGCCCCAACCCTAGCCCCAACACTAACCCTAGCCCTAACCCTAGCCCTAACCCTAACCGTAGCCCTAACCCTAGCCCTAGCCCTAACCCTAGCCCTAACCCTAGCCCTAACCCTAGCCCTAACCCTAGCCCTAACCCTAGCCCTAACCCTAACCCTAACCCTAGCCCTAACCCTAGCCCTAACCCTAGCCCTAACCCTAATGGGAAAATGGAAATAAAAAAATTTTTTAAATTTTTTAAATTTTTCCCTAACTAAGCGGGTGATGAAGGGGGGTTTGATTTACTTTTATAGCGGGTTTTTAGCGGATTTTTATGATTGGCAGCCGTCACACACTGAAAGACACTTTTTATTGCAAAAAATATTTTTTGCGTTACCACATTTTGAGAGCTATAATTTTTCCATATTTTGGTCCACAGAGTCATGTGAGGTCTTGTTTTTTGCAGGACGATTTGACGTTTTTATTGGTAACATGTTCGGGCATGGGAGATTTTTTCATCGCTTTTTATTCTGATTTTTGTGAGGCAGAATGACCAAAAACCAGCTATTCATGAATTTCTTTTGGGGGAGGCGTTTATTCCGTTCCGCGTTTGGTAAAATTGATAAAGCAGTTTTATTCCTCGGGTCAGTACGATTACAGCGATACCTCATTTATATCATTTTTTTATGTTTTGGCGCTTTTATATGATAAAAACTATTTTATAGAAAAAATAATTATTTTGGCATCGCTTTATTCTGAGGACTATAACTTTTTAATTTTTTCGCTGATGATGCTGTATGGTGGCTCGTTTTTTGCGGGACAAGATGACGTTTTCAGCGGTACCATGGTTATTTATATCCGTCTTTTTGATCGCGTGCTATTCTTCTTTTTGTTTGGCGGTATGAGAATAAAGCGTTGTTTTTTGCCTCGGTTTTTTTTATTTTTTTTACGGTGTTCACTGAAGGGGTTAACTGTTATGATCCCAGTGGCTGGGAATCACAGGAAATACCAGCTAAGTTACTAAGCAAAGAACAAGCTCTAAGGAGGTGGTAACTGGACTGACCGCAAATCTGATCCTATCCAAACACACTAAAGGTAGCCGGTGAACGTGCCTAAAATCCTGGACGTCTCGACGCAGCCTGAGAAACTGACTACCCCTAAAGAGAAAGCAAGACCTCACTTGCCTCAAGAGAAATAACCCCAAGGATATAGGAAGCCCCCAACAAATAATAATGGTGAGGTAAGGAGAAAAGACACACGTAGGAATGAAAACAGATTCAGCAAATGAGGCCCGCTAATACTAGATAGCAGAAAACAGATAGAGAACTGTGCGGTCAGCAAAAAACCCTACCAAAATATCCACGCTGAGAATTCAAGACCCCCACACCAACTAACGGTGTGGGGGGGGAGAAACTCAGCCCCCTAGAGCTACCAGCAAGCTGAGAAATCACATATTAGCAAGCTGGACAAGAAACATATTGAACACAGATGATCAAAAAATGAACAAAACGGAAACTTAGCTTCTCTTGAAGAGACTGGTAGCAAGGTAGTCAGAAGAAATCAGAATAGCACTGAATACATTGACAGCCGGCAACAAGCGGAAGTGAAACAGAGCTAAATAGGAAACTCCCAAGTGAATAACGAGGCAGCTGATCAGCCACAGACCCGCAGGATAACAAACAAAGCCACCAGGGGGAGCCCAAAACAAAAGTCACACAATACCACCTGTGACCACAAGAGGGAGCCTGAAAACAGAGTTCACAACAGTTAACTAGTGATATAGTTTTATAGGTGGGGTCGTTACAGACGCGGCGATACTAAATATGTGTACTTTTATTGTTTGATTTTTTTTATTTAGATAAAGAAATGTATTTATGGGAATAATTTTTTTTTTTTAATTTATTTATTTAGGATTTTTTTTTTTTTTTTTTTTTTACACATGTGGAAATTTTTTATTTTACTTTTTCACTTTGTCCCAGGGGGGGACATCACAGATCGCTGATCTGACAGTTTGCACAGCACTCTGTCAGATCACCGATCTGAGTTACAGCGCAGCAGGCTTACCAGAGCCTGGTCTGCACCCGGAAGTAATCCCTGCAGGACCCGGATGCAGCCCTGCGGCCATTTTGGATCCGGGGCCTGCAGGGATAGGAGGTAAGGGACCCTCACAGCAACGCGATCACATCGTGTTGCTCCGGGGGTCTCAGGGAAGCCCGCAGGGAGCCCTCTCCCTGCGCGATGCTTCCCTGTACCGCCGGCACACCGCGATCATGTTTGATCGCCGTGTGCCGGGGGTTAATGTGCCGGGGGCGGTCCGTAACCGCTCCTGGCACATAGTGCCGGATGTCAGCTGCGATAGGCAGCTGACACCCGGCCACGATCGGCCGCGCTCCCCCCGTGAGCGCGGCCAATCGCGCTGGACGTACTATTCCGTCCTTGGGAAGTAGGGCCCACCCCACATGGACGGAATAGTACATCCAATGGCAGAAAGGGGTTAATGATCTGGCCATTTTCTACAATTCTGACCAGAGTCCCTTTATGTTGTAATAACTCAGGAATTCTTCAATGGATCCTAGCGATTCTGAGATTGTTTTTATGTCACATATTGGGCTTCATGTTAGTGGTAAATTTAGGTCAACAATTTTTGCCTTTATTTGTGAAAAAATCGGAAATTTGACAAAAATTTTGAAAATTTCGCAATTTTCTAATTTTGAATTTTTATTCTGTTAAACCAGAGAGTTATGTGACACAAAACAGTTAATAAATAACATTTCCCACATGTCTACTTTACATCAGCACAATTTTGGGAAAAAAAATTTTGTTAGTAAGTTATAAGGGTTCAGAATTTATCAGCAATTTCTCATTTTTCCAGCAAAATTTACAAAACCATTTTTTTTAGTGACCACATCACATTTGAAGTCCCTTTGAGGTGCCTATATGACAGAAAACACCCAAAAGTGACACCATTCCAAAAACGTCACCCCTCAAGCTACTCAAAACTACATTCAAGAAGATTATTGACCCTTCAGGTGCTTCACAGGAACTAAAGCAACGTGGAAGGAAAAAAAATGGACATTTTAATTTTTCCAACAAAAATGCACTTTTAGCCTCAAGTTTTTCATTTTCACATAGGCAACAGGATAAAATGGATCATAAAATTTGTTGTGCAATTGCTCCTGTGTACACAAATACCTCATATGTGGGGGTAAACCATTGTTTGGGCGCACGGCAAGGCTCGGAAGGGAAGGAGCGCCATTTGACTTTTTGAATGGAAAATTAGCTCGAATTGTTAGCGGACACCATGTGGCATATGGAGAGTCCCTGTGTGCCTAAACATTAGAGCTCCCCCACAAGTGACCCCATTTTGGAAACTAGACCTCAAAAGGAACTTATCTAGATGCATAGTGAGCACTTTGAACCCCCAAGTGCTTCACAAATTGATCCGTAAAAATGAAAAAGTACTTTTTTTCACAGAAATTTTCTTTTAGCCTCAATTTTTTCATTTTTACATGGTCAACAGGATAAAATGGATCCTGACATTTGTTGGCCAATTTCTCCTGAATACACTGATATCACATATGTGGGGATAAACCACTGTTTGGGTGCACAGCAGGGCTCGGAAGGGAAGGAGCGCCATTTGACTTTTTGAATGGAAAATTAGCTCCAATCTTTAGTGGACACCATGTGGCGTATGGAGAGCCCCTGTGTACCTAAACAATGGAGCTCCCCCACAAGTGACCCCATTTTGGAAACTAGACCCCCCAAGGAACTTATCTAGATGTGTGGTGAGAACTTTGAACCCCCAGGTGTTTCACTAAACTTTATAGCGCCCGGGCATGAAAATAAAAAAAATCATATTTTTTCCACAAACATGATATTTTAGTCCCCAATGTTTTATTTTCCCAAGGGTAACAGGATAATTTTGACCCCAAAAGTTGTTGTCCAATTTGTCCTGATTACGCTGATACCCCATATGTGGGAGAAAACTATTGTTTGGGCACATGTCGAGGATCGGAAGGGAAGTAGTAACGTTTTGGAACTCAGATTTTGATGGAATGGTCCGCGGGTGTCATGTCACGTTTGGAGAGCCCCTGATATGCCTAAACAGTGGAAACCCCCCACAAGTGTCCCCATTTTGGAAACTAAACCCCCAAGGAACTTATCTAGATGTGTGGTGAGAACTTTGAACCCCCAGGTGTTTCACTAAACTTTATAGCGCCTGGGTGTGAAAATAAAACAAATCACATTTTTTCCACAAACATGATCTTTTAGTCCCAATTTTTTTCCCAAGGGTAACAGGAGAAATTGGACCCCAAAATTTGTCCAATTTGTCCTGAGTACGCTGATACCCCATATGTGGGAGAAAACTACTGTATGGGCACACGTCGAGGATCGGAAGGGAGGTAGTGATGTTTTGGAATGCAGACTTTGATGGAATGGTCCTCGGGTGTCATGTCACGTTTGGAGAGCCCCTGATGTGCCTAAACAGTGGAAACCCCCCTAATTCTAAATCCAAACCTAACCCCAACACAACCCTAACCCCAACCACAACCCTAACCCTAACACACCCCTAACCCCAACCCTATCCACAAACCTAACCCTAACACACCCGTAAACCTAATCCCAACCCTAACCCTAATCCCAACCCTAACCCTATTTTTAGCCCCAAACTTAACCCTAATTTTAGCCCCAATCCTAACCCTAACTTTAGCCCAACTCACTTTAGCCCAACTCTAACCCTAATTAGTAAACTGGGGTGGAGGGGGCGATCACCAGGGCATGGGGCAATCGCTGGGGCAGGGGGCGATCGCCAGGGCAGGGGGCAATTGCCGGGGCAGGGGGTGTTCAGAGGTGATTGCCAGGGCTGGGGGGTGATCAGGGGGCCATCAGCGGGGCAGGGGACAATTGCCGCGGCAGGGGACCATCGCCTGGGCAGGTGGCGATCAGGGGGTGATCACCGGGACAGGGGGCAGTAGCCGAGGCAGGGGGCGATCCCCGGGGCAGGGGGCGATCGCCGGGGCAGGGGGCGATCAGTGGGGCAGGGGGCGATCGCCGGGGCAGGGGCGATCAGAGGGACATCAGCGGGGCAGGGGGTGATCGCTGGGGCAGGCAGTGATCAGGGGGGATCGCTGGGCTGGGGCAGAGGACAATCACCGATGCAGGGGGGGGGAGCAGAGGTCGGGTGTGGAATCGGACAGCGGAGGTCAGCAGAGGGGGAGTACCTGATGGCGGCGACAGTAGCAGCAGCGGCGGCAATCAGTCGGCCAGGGCAGCATGCAGGCACATCGCTTTTCAGCTTCCAGGGACTGGATTACTCTGGAGAGCGACGCAGCCATACTGTACTCCACCCCTCCACATCTGATTGGAGAGCTAGCGTCACATGGACGCTAGCTCCAATCAGATCTGGGGGGTGACAAATAGGTCCCCAGAAAGGATTGTAGCTATGGGGGGGGGCAAAGACATCCCCCCGGGCTCAGAAATAAGTCCCCCCTGTACCTGCAGGTCGGGTGACATTTGAGTTAACTCGTTCACCCGACCTGCAGGAACAAGATCCCGCCATGACGCCACATAGGCGTCACAGGTTGGATTGGCACCGACTTTCATGATGCCTACGTGGCGTCACAGGTTGAGAAGGGGTTAAAGAAATTAGTATGTACAAAAGCAATAATGACAATCACTACGATAAGTAAAATGAAAGGAACAAACTATCAAAAGCGAGTCCTTGAAAATTAGCTACACTGATCATTTTCATAGTCTGGAGGACATTACTGTGATAAATGTAGGGGAAATCTTACCTTCAAATTATAAACCCCTGGAGTTCTGAATGTTACAGTGTAATTTGGACCTTTGTATGAAAACTTTTTATTATTATCGATCATCCATGTGAATGTAACAGATGAGCCACAAGATAGTGCAGCTGTAAAAACCTGAGAGTAAGGATAGAAATGTCACATGTTTAAAGGAAATGTTGATTATGACTTAGCAATGTGCCACTGAGTCATATTACAGAAATATTGGAGTTTAGTGATATTTCACAAAGCAGTTAAAATACATTATCAAAAATAAAGCTAGACTCCTTGTGAGAGAGTATTGCAAAATAATGGTTTGTGTTTTTTTGGTTCAAACAATCTTGTTATCAGGCTTTTCCCTTAGACATATTTTCCTTTACAAACAATGCTTCTATGGAAGAATATTTCGCTCATGAGTCAAATTTTCTTACAAAATCTGAAAGCTTAACCACCATTTTAATTTGGACTTACAATGGATCAGTAGGGCCTTATGGAAGTTGCAGTATGGCTTTATACAACTTAGTCTAGTTAGTCTAGTTAGTTCACATTTTGAAACGGATTAATCAGTTATCTTAGCTGACAAAAAAGATGATTGATTACTTGACAGTTCACATGTATCAATTTCAGTCAGATGACTACTGGGCATGTGAACTTTCGAATAATCATCCATCATCCAACAAAAATTGGTTCCATTTCCAAAGTAAGAAAAATGGATGACTATTTAACAAATCCATTTTCCATAGACTTCAGTATTAAAAAAGGGATCCAGTTATAATCAGTTTTTTAACCAGACAAAAAAAAGTTGTGTCTGTACAAATTTTTTGTCCTGCTAAGACAACTAGTGCTGATGGATCTGTTTCAAACCCGAAAATTACTGGACATGTGAACTTAGCCTTAAAGATCTATGTATATTATGGTAGTGTTACTAAGACCTAAGATGGACTTGAATTTCCGATTTTTCATTAAATAATGACATTAAATAATATTAATGGATTGGTGAAGACAGAGACTTGCCATACTGCCTACATACCCGAGTCTGGTTTAATTGTATGTGATTAGATCCATTGGAGTAAATTTGGAGTTCCTGGATGGCATCATGAGCCTGAACTTGCATGGTGACACTTTTGACACTGACTTCACTAGTCAACTGGATGGAAAGTAGAGCACTTTGTGGATTGTTAAAATGCAAAAACATCCCAAAAAATCCCTCATCCGCTGAATGGGTGGTGCAAATCGGCAAAGAAGATGCAATATCTGAAGGACATTCCTGCTGCATAATAGAATCTCCGCTCTGCAGGGTTGTTAACCAGTGAACATGGACAAGACTTGTACTCCGAGCACTGATAACAACTAGATTATTCTTCTGAGTTAGCAGATGTAAGGAGTTATTGTGAGGTATAGGGTAAACTATCTTCACATCAGTGATGGGATTTAGAATACTGACTTGACAAGTGGCCGTAGTTGAACTAATGGCATTTGTCACCACGGCACTGATGATGTATCTTCCAGTCTGTGAAAAACCCCATAACAACGGCGAGACCACAAGGCTGTGTGCCTCTGAACCATACATCATATGGAGGTCACAAACCACATCATCTTCCCAGATACCCAAATCTATAAGAACAGACTCTTTCAGCCATCCTTGACTTGTCATGGTAATGTAACTTTGCCGCCAGAGTGAATCTGAACTAGAGGTGCAATGCAAGAAAGACCCTTTGACACCTGTGTGTTGTATGGAAAGAATATCATCAGGGTGTACAGAGTAAGACTGGTGAGACAAGAGGACCTGCAAGAGAAATAGATTTAGAGTTAATCCAATGGTATCTCACGATAGTTAACTATTACAAAGAGATGGTAAAATAGCAATTCAAACTTAGAACTCTAATGTAAAATATGTCTTACATTTCATAAGAGTCATAAACGTAAACTCATGGCCCTCAGAATAAAATTTGCAACATGGCTACCCAAAAAGTACATAGAACTTTGAAGCCCTTCAGGTTACTGGATCTGGGTGCAACTATAACTTGTGCATCCACTATAGTTATTCTTCTGCATTTATTCCCTCTCTATAACAAAAACATATTGTAACCTCACAATATGTAGATGTGACGAATGCCTTTGGTTGATTTGCAATGACTACTTTTTTACATGTCTTCCTTAAAAATTCCTTGGTATGTCCAGCGCCCCTATAGGAGAAATGAAGCATTGCACAGTGCCCACAGGACTATGCAAGGTCCCCAGAGAGAGACTTGTTCTTTCTAAATTATGTCCCTTTGGGAAATTATATCAGAATTTCCTGAATCACAAAAGTATAAATCGCCTTAAGATCATATTACATTAAAATCAGACTGTATAGCAACTGCAAATGTTAGGTGTTTATTAAAGAAGTTTATAGAACATATTAGTTTTGTGTAGTAAGAACTAAATCTCACATCAAATAACACTTCATCTATTCTTACTTGGATGTTTCGCCTCTTCTTGCTTGGTGAGAAAAGTAGTGGGATGTCAGCGACTGGAGAGTACAACGGTGGAGTTCCAACATGCCGAGGTGGGTATACGTAGCTCTCAGAGGTATAACTACTGCAGGGATGGTCAGGACTCAGGCAGCTATCAGTAAGGGAGCACCACTGTTTGCCATTGGGACAGACCCCCGTAGTGTTACATAGAGGATGCGGATGGCAGGTAGCAAAAGGCGACTGCTGGAATACACAACCTTTACAAACAAGCAAAACACCACAAATTATTATAGAAACAATCAAATTGTATGCCATAATGGTATTTGTTTGGAATGATATTTCATCGATGATGATGGCACATAAAATTTGTATACAGTCCAAATTACCTACTTTATGCTATTTATCATGTCAAATGTCCCTAGCAGTTCTGTGTATTCATATTAACGTTTTGAATGGCTGTAATAAGATCATGGGTTTAGTGGACTGGATATAGATGAACATTGAACTATATGTTCAATGTCTGGTTAAGAACGACAGGAATTCCAGGAAAATGGCCGCCGCGATATCCATCTGCGCACGCGCGGCATCCCGCAGCCATTTTCCTGAAGCCGCGGCCAGCAGAGCGCCGCTTCTGCGCACGCGCGGCCAAAGGAAGATGGCCGCGCCCACCGATCACCAATGAAATCACGAACAGCGCGCTTTTTTAAATCCCCTGGCAGAGGATTCGGGACCTTGGGCATGCGCACACCACTACGCCACCAACGGAAAACTACGCAAAATCTGGGGGAAGACAACGCCCTTTTGACCAGACCAGCCTGATTGACAGGCGAAAACGGAGACTTTGCAAAGGTATTTCGGCAACTTAGGTGGGTAATAAACGCATAACAAACACACTAATGTAACGCCCACCTCTGCCCCTATTTAACGCTATTTTTATCCCATCTTCCAAAAACGTGGTGACAGGTTCCCTTTAAGTGTCATAAAGATTTAATTGTTTTGTTTTTCAAATAAACTCGTGGATGGTATTGTGTCTCAGGGCTCAATGTATCACTGAAATCAATCTTAAACACATGTGATAATTGGTTTTCCAGATGATTCTAATTAAAGGAAAACTACTTAAAAATGATGTTCCACATTATTAAGCAGGTCACAGTTTTCAAGTAACATGGGAAAGAAAAAGGATCTCTCTGCTGCCGAAAAGCATCAAATAGTGCAATGCCTTGGTGAAGGGATGAAAACATTAGAAATTTCCCGAAAACTTAAGCGTGATCATCGTATTGTTAAGAGATTTGTGGCTGTATCTGAGCACAGATGTGTTTATGCTGATAAAGGCATAATGAGGAAGATTTCTGCCAGGCAAGTTCATTGGATTAAGAGAGCAGCTGCTAAAAAGCCATTACAAAGCAGCAAACAGATATTTGAAGCTGCTGGTGTCTCTGGAGTCCCTCGAACCTCAAGGTGTAGGCTCCTTTAAAGGCTTGCTGTGGTGCATAAACCTACTATTCGGCCACCCTTAAACAGTGTTCACAAGCAGAAATGGTGCATTGGGCCCACACATACATGAAGACTAATTTGCAAACAGTCTTGTTTACTGATAAGCGTTGAGCAACCCTGGATGGTCCAAATGGATGGTGTAGTGGATGGTTGGTGGATGGCACCATGTCCCAACAAGGCTGGAACGTCAGCAAGGAGGTGGAGGAGTCATGTTTTGGGCCAGAATCATGGAGAAACAGCTGGTAGGGCCCTTTAAGGTTCCTGAAGGTGTGAAAATGACCTCTGCAAAGTATACTGTATAGAGTTTCTGACTGACAACTTTCCTCCATGGTATAAAAAGCAGAAATGTGCCTTTAGGAGCAAAATCATCTTCATGCATGACAATGCACCATCTCATGCTGCAAAGAATACCTCATTGGCTGCTATGGGCATAAAAGGAGATAAACTCATGGTGTGGCCACCATCTTCCCCTGACCTCAACCCTATAGAGAACCTTTGGAGTATCATCAAGCAAAAGATCTATGAGTGTGGGAGGCAGTTCACATCAAACTAGCAGCTCAGGAAGGGAAGAAATACAAGCAGAAACTCTCCAAAAACTCACAAGTTCAATGGATGCAAGAATTGTGAAGGTGATATCAAAGAAGGGGTACTATGTTAACATGTAACTTGGCCCGTTAGGATGTTTTGGAGCTAAATAGATTTTTTATTCAGTTAATGTGACCTCCTAATGCTGCTAATTCCACAAATGAGCATTTTCAGTTCTTTAAAACATATCAAATGTTTAGAAATTCTACTGTGCCTAATAATTTGGAACAGTGCATTTTAAGTTTTTATTCATTTTGGAGATTATACTGTTATCATTGGGAGGTTTCTTCAATAAAATTCGATGTATACTCTAACGGGTGATTACTTTTATTAGACTGACTGTCATTTGCACCAACCATTTAGGAAAACCTGATAAAAATGTCAGTTGCATAATAATTTGGAACATAGTGTAAGGTGCCACTCATTAGTAGCGAGGGTAGCACTGTGTCCTATAAGAGGTAATGCACTGTGGCTGGTGACCAGCTGGGTCAGAGGGCAGCATCATAGAACTTGTAGAACTTGTTCCATGTATTGTCATGCCCAAAAGGATATTGTAAGTACAGGTGTAACTTTTTTTTTTTAGAACTGTAAATTTTTATTAAAGTTTATATTTAAAAACAATTATAAACACCAATCCAAATAACGATACAGTAACATTCTATACATCAGTCAAAATGCAAAGTAAATGCCAAAATAGCAAAAAGACATTTTAGAAAGCTTCAAGAACAAAATACACTATAGGTAAGAATGATTGATTCCACTACTTGCTAGCTCAGACTTACGGTATAATCCATTTGATGATGTCTAAAGAAATAAAATAAGGAAAATACATAGACAGGCAGGGATAAGGAGGGGGGGGGGAAGAGGTACAAACTGTGTAGGAATTTTAAGAGAAGTCATTCCTAACCGCCAAACTGAGCCCCGTAATAATCCCAGGGAGCCCAAATCGTATCATACCTGTCCACTCCAGCTCTCATCAAAGCCGTCATATATTCCATTCTACGCATATCAGAAATTTTATTTAGTAAATGTTGGTGGGAAGGGGGAGAGGTCTGCTTCCAATTAACAGCTATCAAGCATTGCACCGCAGTGAGAATGTATAACAGCACTTTAGCTGAATTTTTCCCCATCTCTTTAGGAGAGACATTAAGAAGGAAAATAGCTGGATCTAAATCAAATTCCACAAAAAGAACCCTGCCAATTTAGGTCCAAAAGATATGATATTGAGAGCCAACATCCAAACCACAACGCCAGCAGAAGTTCGAGAGCTGAGGGTTCAATCTATGGAGGAGATCCGGAGGGTGATACCAGAAGATCATAATTTTATACTGATTCTCCCTATAGAGAGAGCAAATAGAGGATTTAGCTGCCCTATCCCAGATATGTTGCCCAGTTTGAGGTGACAGACTCCTCCCCAAAATGGACTCCCATCTACTCATGTACGGGTGTTTAAATGGCTGACTCACTTGGGGATGATTTATTATCTTATATATTTCCAAAATTAATCCCTTGGTAGATGGACCCCTCTTGAAAATTCTCTCAAAGTCAGATGGTGTGGACACCATTAATGATCCATATAACGACAAAGCCAGGTGCTTAGTCTGCATGAACTGAAAGAACTACCTGTTATAGGAAATCTAGACTTGATATTGTCAAACGAGAGAACCTCCAGAGTGCGACCATCCACTACCATCACAGGGTCCATGCTATTTGGAATCAGCGGTATAAATAAATTATATCTTTTGGCAAGTTGCTAGAGGCCAAGTTAAACCTCCTCTTACACTCTAACCATACCTCTCTTGTGAACTGTATAGGTCCCAATAGCGGGACTGAAACCCTGAAGCGCTTGTTTGTCCAAAATAAAACTTTCGGGTGGATTGGGGCTAACAATAACATTTCTAATTCTGTCAATTTGTTATAAGCCCACAAAGAGGCCCATGAGGGAATCCTAAGCAGATGAGCTGCCCAGTAATACAACAATATCAGGGACAGAGAGAGCCCCCTGCATCCTATGGGAGACAAGGACACGCTTAGAGATACCATGGACCTACCATTCAAGATTAACTTCAATATAGAAGCCTGAAGGAAATTAACCCTTTAACGACCGCCGATACGCCTTTTAACGGCGGTAGTTAAGGGTACTTAAACCACAGAGCCAAGACCCCAGAGAACTTGATTCGGGTCGGTTTTTACCGACCCCGGGTTGCGATCGCCGTTATTAACCATATAACAACAACCGCAAAAAAAAGCGTGATTTGCCATTTAATTTCCCTGTTCTCTGATGTGATTGCACTATCAGAGGACAGAGAAATAGGGTCTCCGATCGCCCCCCAGTACTTACCAGTGTCTCCCGGTGTCCCAGTGTCCTCCTGCTTCCCTGCACGGCTGCTGGCATCTTCTTCCAGTAAGAAAATGGCAGGCGCATGCGCAGTGTGCCCGCCGAGATCTGCTGGCCGGCACCCGGCAACAATATGAAGATTTTTACTATTGGTTCATTTTGGTCACTGTGATAGACCCTAACACAGTGAGCAAAATAAAAAAAATAGTAAATAAACGCCCCCTTTATCATCCCCTTAGCTAGGGAAAAATAATAAATAATAAAGAAAATATACTTATTTCCATTTTCCCATTAGGGTTAGACGGGATAAAGTTAGGGTTAGGGTTGGGGCTACAATTAGGGTTAGGGTTGGAGCTAAAATTAGGGTTAGAGTTGGGATTAGGGTTGGAATTACGGTTAGGGTTGAGATTAGGGTTAGGATTGGGATTAGGGTTAGAGTCGGGATAAGTGTTAGGTTTGTGGTTAGGGTTGGGATTAGGGTTAGGGGTGTGTTGGGATTAGGGTTGGGAATAGGGTTAGGGTTGGGATTAGTGTTAGGGTTGGGATTAGGGTTATGGGTGTGTTGGGGTTAGGGTTGTGATTAGGGTTATGGTTAGGGTTGGGATTAGGGTTAGGGGTGTGTTGGGGTTAGGATTGTGATTAGGGTTATGGTTAGGGTTGGGATTAGGGTTAGGGGTGTGTTGGGGTTAGGGTTATGATTAGGGCTATGGTTAGGGTTGCGATTATGGTTAGGGGTGTGTTGGGGTTAGGGTTGGAGTTAGAATTGGGGGGTTTCCACTGTTTAGGTACATCAGAGGGTCTCCATGGCGCTACCATTGATTACAACCAATTTTGCATTCAAAAAGTCAAATGGTGCTCCCTCCCTTCTGAGCTCTGCCGTCCGCCCAAATAGTGGTTTACCTCCACATATGGGGCATCAGCCTACTCAGGACAAATTGGACGACAACAACTTTTGGAGTCCAATTTCTCCTGTTACCCTTGGGAAAATCAAAAATTGGGGGCTAAAAAATCATTGGCTCTGTGTTACAAATATCTGTGAAGCACTTGGATGTTCAAAGAGCTCACTACATATCTATATTAGCTCCTTGAGGGGTCTAGTTTCCAAAATGGGGTCACTTGTGATGGGTTTCTACTGTTTAGGCACATCAAGGGCTCTACAAATGAAACATGATGCCCGCAGACCATTGCATCAAAGCCTGCATTCCAAAGCATCACTACTTCTCTTTCGAGCCCCAACGTGTGCCCAAACAGTAGTTTTCTCCCACATATGGGGTATCAGCATACTCAGAACAAATTGGACAACAACTTTTGGGGTCGAATTTCTCCTGTTACCTTTGTGACGCGGTGGATGCCGCGTCGGAGAGCACTGGAGCTCCAGGAATCTTCCTATTTGCTCATAGCAGGTTTGGCTACAACAACCACGCAGAACTAACTTTGATATATGATCGTGCAGCGATTATAATTCCCGTTAACGGCTTTTATTTAATAACCTCCTGTAACTGATGAAGGTCACAATTGACCGAAACGCTTTCCTGTATTTACTACAATACATTTTTCCTGCTGCATCTTACCTAAAGTTGAGTGCTAGGTCTCTTACTATTATACTTCTAATAAAGTCGCCCCACCTTGGGTTCTGATGGACCATTTGGATGCCCATAAAAAGCACCCCTTTTGTTGATCTATTGTGCTTTTCCAAAAAATTTTGTGATAAAGGGTGTCCGACATGACCCTTTGAATGTTTTAGAAGTGTTCTTTTATCCGTGTCGTGAGACACCGCTTAGTGGGTCCCACGTAGAGTTTATTACACGGACACTGGATTAGGTATATAACCCCTGTTGAAAAAACGTAATTTTCTCCTTAATGATAAATTCCCTAGTTCCACTTGAGTCTTTGAATGTGCACTGACGTGCTTTTCTAAAATTAGTATTTATGCAACAGTAACAACTTCTGCATGGCATGAACCCTACATTAGATTGTGAAGTTGTTCTCGGAGGCCTCACCCTATCACCAATAGCTAGCGTAGTGGTGGGGGCTATAGGATGGCCCAAAGATTGGGCTTTTCTATATATAAATTTCAGTAAAATCGGTAGGTGTTCTCCCACCATTTTATCCCCTTGTAAGACCGCCCAGTGTTTCTCAATGATTCTTCTAAACTGTTTATGTCCCGCATGAAACTGAGCTATGAATCGTATCTGCCCTATTTGGTCCCTGGATCTACTGGATCTGTAGTAGCTGGTTTGGTGGGATGTACCAATTAATTTCTGGGTATGGCTTCCATATCAAGTTTCACCTGTTCCAATAAGGGTTCTGGATAGCCCTTATCCAGGAACTGCTGGGTTAGGAGTTTTGATTCTCTGAGGTAATCATCCCTTTTAGTACAATTACGTTTAATACGTGTGAACTGGCTCTTAGGTATATTTGTGAGCCACATAGGGAGGTGACAACTGGATACGTGGATGAAGCTATTTGCATCCACTTCTTTACGGTAACATCTAGTGTATAACTGATTGTCCTCCACATAGATGTTGAGATCCAGAAAATTAACACTTGTTTCACTCGTCGTTGGGGTGAATTCAAGACCATATTCGTTGACATTCAGGCTAGATAGAAACACGTCCAGGTCATTTTGTGTGCCTTCCCAAATGAATAAGACGTCGTCAATAAAACGCTGCCAAAAAACCAGACCTTCGTGGAGTTTTTCGGCTAGATATATTTGTGACTCCTCCCATTTGGCTGCGTATAAATTGGCATAGCTAGGGGCAAACCTTGAATTATTTCGTTTCTGGTTTATCCTTAAGCGCAGGATCGTTACAGCATTATACATTTTGTGATTACAGACATAGTTGGCACTACTGTGTCCGGATTCTAGCAGCTGAGGATAATTGTCGTGTCTTTGGGTGAGCGCCAGTGTGACCATTTTTATATTGGTACTTCTTGAATGTAGTTTTGAGCACCTTGAGGTGTGCAGTTTTTAGAATGGTGTCACTTTTCGGTATTTTCTGTCATGTACACCCCTTAAAGTGACTTTAAATGTGAGGTGGTCCCTAAAAAAATGGATTTGTAAATTTTGTTGCAAAAATGAGAAATCGCTGGTCAACTTTTAACCCTTATAACTTCCTAACAAAAAAAATTTTGTTTCCAAAATTGTGCTGATGTAAAGACATGTAGGAAATATTATTTATTAACTATTCTGTGTGAAATATCTCTCTGATTTAAGGGCATAAAAAAACCAAAGTTTGAAAATTGCAAAATGTTTAATTTTTTTTGCCATATTTCCATTTTTTTCATAAATAAACGCAAGCAATATCGAAGAAATGTTACCACTAACATGAAGTACAATATGCTACGAAAAAAACAATCTCAGAATCAGCGGGATCCGTTAAAGCGTTCCAGAGTTATAACCTCATAAAGTGACAGCGGTCAGAATTGTAAAAATTGGCCTGGTCATTAAGCTGCAAATTGGCTCCGTCACTAAGGGGTTTAATTTCCCTCATAGGAACTTTAACTAGAAGAGTTTCAAATTAGTAAAGAACCTTAGGGAGGAGAGACATCTTAATGGAAGCTATACAGACCCGTCAAGAAAAGCAAAAGGGCCATCCATTCATCTAATAATTTCCTCAATCCAGAAAACAATGACAGAAAAATGCAATTATAAAGTGCATTATAAGAAGAGGACAAGTGAACCCCCAAATACTTTACAGCCTCAATTTTCCATCTAAATTTAAAATTTAATTTAAAGTGATCCAGAACACACACAGGAACATTTAACAGCATGGCTTCTGTTTTAGGGGTATTTATTTTATAACCCGATAGACTCCCGTATATTGCTGTATGCACAGAGCATATAGTAAAGGTGATAGGAGGCATCCCTGACGTGTACGATTTGATTACAGGTGTAACTAAGTTTATGAACCCCATAATGAAATCAGCATGGCAAATCTGAAATTGTCAATCTTTGCCCACTCTTCCTTGCAGTAGTGCTCCAAATCATTGATTGTGAGGTCATCCTTTGTGTATAGTGCACTCTTCAGGCCAACCCACAGATTTTCAGCCAAATTCAGGTCTGGAACATTCCAAAAATTAGATCTTCTTCTGGCGAAGCTGTTCCTTTTTTGATTTGTATGCTTAGGGTTGAGGTAATGCTAAATGGTGACATTCCTCTCAGTCATCAGAATTTTAGCAAAATAAGTTGTTGTTTTTTTTGCAAAACTGACTGATATTGGTAACTGTTCATAATTCCCTTCACCTTGACTAAAGCCCCAGTATAGCTGCCAAAAAAAGTCTCAAAGTCTGGAAGCTGCCTCTACCCAGCTTCACTGTGGGTATGGTATTATTTTGGTGTTGAGCAGTGTTGGCTTAGCGCCAAACATATCTTTTGGAATTATGGCTTAAAAGCTTAAACTCAGTCTCATCAGACCATAACATGTTTTCCCATATGCTTTTTGCAAACATGATATAGACTTTGCCAGATATTGCTGGGCTTGGATGTTTTTATTTGGAAGAAAATTATTCCATCTGGCCACCATACCCCACAAATAAGACATATGAAAAATACTCGAGATTGGTGTCACATGCAGTACATAAATTAACCAGTAGTTGCTAGAAATTCCTGCAGGTCCTCCAATGTTGCTGTAGGCCCCTTGGCAGCCTCCCTATTTTCTTCTTGTCTTTTCTTCAATTTTTGAAGGATGTCACTGTTTTAGGTAATGTCACTGTTGTGCCAAATTTAAGCCACTTGTTTATGACCATCTTCAGAGTGCTACCTGGTATATCTAATACATTGGAATGTTTTTGAATCATTTTCCTGACTAATAACTTTCAACAATGAGATCCCTTTGCTGTGCTGTAAGCTGTTTACAGATCATGGATTTGCTATAAAATGCAACTAAGAAAATGTCAGGAAAATCCTACTAGAACAGCTAAACTTTATATGGGATTAATCACATCTACTTTAAATTATGGCAGCTGTACTGATTATTTAACATAATTGTAAATATGATTGGCTAATTCTGAACACAACCACATCCCCAATTATAACATGGTGTATAATGTTATACAACCATATTATTTTAATTTTATTTTTATCCCCCCCCCCCCCCTCAAATTCCTGCAGTTTGCTTCTCAATGGATTTGTAAAGATTATGGTGACATTAACCCTTTAGTGACAGGGCCAATTTGGTACTTAACGACCAAGCAAATTTTTACAATTCTGACCACTGTCACTTTATGAAGTTATAGCTCTGGAACGCTTCAACGTATCCCACTGATTTTGAGACTGTTTTTTGTGATATATTGTACTTCATGTTAGTAGTAAAATTTCTTCAATATAGCTTGCGTTTATTTTTGAAAAAAAAAACTAATTTGGCAAAAAAGTTTGAAAATTTTGCAATTTTCAAACTTTTAATTTTTGTACCCTTAAATTAGAGAGTGGTGTTACACAAAATAGTTAATAAATACCATTTCCCACATGTCTGCTTTACATCAGCACAATTTTGGAAGCATCATTTTTTTCTGTTAAAACGTTATAAGGGTTAAATGTTGACCAGTGATTTCTCATTTTTCCAACAAAAGTTACAAAACCATTTTAGGGACCACCTCACATTTGAAGTGAGTTTGGGGGTCAATATAGCAGAAAATATCCAAAAGTGACACCATTCTAAAAACTGCACCACTCAAGGTGCGCAAAACCACATTCAAGAAGTTCATTAACCCTTCAGGTGCTTCACGAGAACTAAAGCAATGCGGAAGGAAAAAATTTACATTTTACTTTTCTCACAAGAAATTTATTTTGGAACCAATTTTTTTTATTTTCACAAGGGTATCAGGAGAAAATGGACAACAAAATTTGTTGTGCAATTTCTCCTGAGAACGCCATTACCCCTTATGTGGGGAAAAGCCACTGTTTGGGCGTATGGCAGGGCTCAGAAGGGAGGGAGCACCGTTTGACTTTATGAACGAAAAATTGGCTGGAATGAATGGCGGAGGGGTTTGGAGACCCCCTGATGTACCTAAACAGTGGAACCACAACAATTCTAACTCCAACCCTAACCCGAATATATAATAACCATATTCTCAACCATAACCATAATCTCAACCATAACCCTAACCACAACCCAAAGCCCAACACACCCCTAACCCTAATTCCAACCCTAACCATAACCCTAACCACAACCCTAACCCCAACACACCCCTAATCCCAACCATAACCCTAACCACAACCATAACCCAAACACACCCCTAATAATCCCAACCCTAACAGTAATCCCAACCATAACCACAACCCTAACCCTAGCCCAACCCTAACCCTAGCTCTAGCCCCAACCATAACCCTAACCACAAATCTAACCCTAGCCCAACCCTAACTTTACCCCAACTCTAAAAGAAAAAAGGAAATAAATATATATTTTTTAACTTTATTATTTTTACCTAACTAAGTGGGTGATAAAGGGGGGTTTGATTTACTATTTTTCTCATTTTGATCACTGTGATAGGGTCTATCACAGTATTTTTTTTCTTGTAGGTGATTCATATATCTCTACTGTAGAGACAAGTGAAACAATTCCTAAATCTGTTATAATTGATGGAACACTTGGCCATAAACCAGAACTGATTGTTTTACCAAAGGACTTTTTAAATGCGTCATCCAGGACTAGAAGAGAATGTTTACTTTGTCCCAGAAACATCATTACTCTTCTAATATTAGATATGAAGTGAGAAGTGTGGGGTGGGTTGTGAAATTGTGATTCCAAATAGCTGAAAGTTGCACAAATTATCAGGAAGTTAGGGGGTCCAGTAAAAGAAATGAGGCAGGTCTGAGGGTATGGACAAAAAATAGGAGGAAAATACCTTCAGAGGAGATATATGAGGAGCAGACAGGTGATGCAAGATGTGAGTGGCATTGCCCTTACCCCGACACGTGTTTCACCACTAGCTTCTTCCGGGGACGCCCACATTCTTGCAAGCTCCCATCAGCGCATCCTCCCATTGGGCGCAAATGAGTTGTCATGAGAATTGAGGGTCTGTTGATAACTCCTGTGCTTGTCATTACAATCCTCCGGTGCTCACTAGTATAACTAGATGTAAAAAAATGTGTATGTCCTGTGGTAGAGCAGTTCACTCGGCTGGACACAGAGGTATAAACGGAACATTGTCTCTTTAAGAACGTGCTTGGTTTATTGAAGGCAACATAAACCAAGCTGGGAAAAATAAACATGGCCCTCTGGGCCAAAGCAGCAAAACAAAAGGAAAACACAGTTCTTTGCCTAGCGGGGATCAGCCCGCTCAAAGGTACAATGTCCGCGGTTCAGGTCCTTAACATACGACACGGGTGCAAACATTTTACTGGAGGGTTTCCTCTCTAGGTACACTGCATGCTGAAACCTTTGGAATGCAGCAATCTTAGCCCCAGAAAATATGACTGATCACATGATTGTAGCATCACCAAAGGTCCCGTCAGCACACGGCCGTGCCGGCTCTGTACGTGGAGATTAGGTGGAGATAAGGTGGACATTCTCCCAGCTGCTCTATGAATGTCCACATAAAAACCAGCCCATAATATAACTTAGCTTAACCCTCACAACACTTACTGTGCTGGAGGAAAATCTCTGGGTTTTATATCACTGACGCCATTAGGCATAGTGAAACATATCTCCCCTCAATCACATTACCAGTGACTCTGTCACAGTCCGTGGACCCCGTGAGCATTTTGCCGGGGTTTCCTCAAGGGGCTGCGGACTTACACATCTAGTTATAGGCCGGGGTCACACTAGAGAGTTTTACGGATGTATGAGAGGCGCAAAAACTACGCATTGCACACGGACCAATGATTCTCTATGGGGCAGCTCCTATCTGCTGTATATTTCTCAGATGTATTTTACGGGAGTAGAAAATCGCAGCATGCTGCGTTTGTCAGCGTATTGCGCAAAAAATACACCAATGAAAGTCTATGGGCGCAAGAAAAATACGGATTACACACGGACCATCAGTGTGACTTGCGAGAAATTTTCTGAACTTGTGGGAATTTTTAGGAATATTTTCTCACGCTCGAGTTCATATGAGTTTATGCCAGCAGGGGGAGCAGCACCGCAAGTCTAGGTAGCTACGTTCCCCTGCTTCCATTCATTCCTCAGCTTTTACAGGCAGGAGCACAGCTGCATTAGCAGGCTCCTGCTTGTAAAATTATTTAACCCCTTCTGATGGATTTACATCGTGGGACATGACTGAGCTCCGGAAAGGTATGGGATATTGTTGTTTTTTTATTTTTCCTTTTTTACAGAGCGAGGGTCGTCATTTGGATTAAGAGTATAATAAACTATTACAACACCCTGTGTCTTTATTTCATTAAAATACTTTTTTCCTAATGTGTGTGTGTTTTATTAACCATTTACTACTATTGGATTAATAATGGATAGGTGTCTTATTGACATCTCTCCATTATTAACCAGGCTTAATGTCACCTTATAATAGCAAGGTGGCATTAACCCTTTATTACCCCATATCCCACCGCTACAGGGGAGTGGGAAGAGAGAGGCTAAGTGCCAGAATAGGCGCATCTTCCAGATGTGCCTTTTCTGGGGTGGCTGGGGGCAGATGTTTTTAGCCAGGGGGGGCCAATAACCATGGTCCCTCTCCAGGCTATTAAACTCTGCCCTCAGTCACTGGCTTTCCCACTCTGGAAGAGAAAATTGCGCGGGAGCCCACGCCAGTTTTTTTAGGCGATTTAACCCTTTATTTTAACAGCTAGAGCCACCAAATTTTGCACACACACACTACTAACATTAGTAGTGAGGAATATGCAAAAAAAAAGGGATATGAAAAGGTTTACTGTATGTAAACCATGTCTCATATCATGTCGGGTTTGGGAAGGAGATAGCAAAAGTCGGCAATTGAATTACCGGCTTTTCTGCTATGTAGCGCTGTATAAAATATAAATTTATGTATATATATATGTGTCTCATTGACATATATATCTACTATATAATTGTCAAAGGGTCACTTCCGTCTGTCCTTCTGTCTGTCTGTCTGTCACGGATATTCATTGGTCGCGGCCTCTGTCTGTCATGGAAATCCAAGTCGCTGATTGGTCACGGCAAAACGGCCACGACCAATCAGCGACGAGCACAGTCTGGCAGGAAAATGGTCGCTCCTTACTCCCCGCAGTCAGTGCCCACTCCATAATCCCCACCAGTCAGCGCTCACACAGGGTTAATGGCAGCGGTAACGGACCGCGTTATGCCGCGGTGTAATGCAGTCCGTTACCGCTGCTATTAACCCTGTGTGACCAACTTTTTACTATTGATGCTGCCTATGCGGCATCAATAGTTAAAAGATCTAATGTTAAAAATAATTTAAAAAAATAAAAAAATCGTTATATACTCACCGTCCGTAGGCCCCCAGATCAGGAACAGGCCTTCCCCGCTCCTCGCGATGCTCCGCTGAACACTCCATGCATTGCGGTCTCGCGAGATGATGACGTAGCGGTCTCGTGAGACCGTTACGTCATCATCTCGTGAGACTGCAATGCACTCTTCAGACCGGAGCGCGCGAGGAGCGTCGGTAACCGCTTCGCCTGGATTCGGGGGCCAACGGAAGGTGAGTATATTACTATTTTTTATTTTAATTATTTTTTTTTAACAGGGATATGATGCCCACATTGCTATATACTATGTGGGCTGTGCAATATACTACATGGGCTGTGCAATATAATACGTGGGCTGTGCAATATAATACGTGGGCTGTGCAATATAATACGTGGGCTGTGCAATATAATACGTGGGCTGTGCAATGTACTACGTGGGCTGTGCAATGTACTATGTGGGCTGTGCAATATACTACGTGGGCTGTGCAATATACTACGTGGGCTGTGCAATATAATACGTGGGCTGTGCAATATAATATGTGGGCTGTGCAATATAGTACGTGGGCTGTGCAATATAATATGTGGGCTGTGCAATATATTATGTGGGTTGTGCAATATACTACGTGGGCTGTGCAATATACTACATGGGCTGTGCAATATACTACGTGGGCTGTGCAATGTACTATGTGGGCTGTGCAATGTACTGCGTGGGCTGTGCAATGTACTACATGGGCTGTGCAATGTTCTACGTGGGCTGTGCAATGTACTGCATGGGCTGTGCAATGTTCTGCATGGGCTGTGCAATATACTACGTGGGCTGTGCAATATACTACGTGGGCTGTGCAATATACTACGTGGGATGTGCTATATACTATGTGGGCTGTGCAATATACTATGTGGGCTGTGCAATATACTACGTGGGCTGTGCAATGTACTACGTGGGTTGTGCAATATACTGCGTGGGCTGTGCTATATACTACATGGGATGTGCAATATACTACGTGGGCTGTGCAATTTACCATGTGGGCTGCGCAATATACTGCATGGGCTGTTGTCATGATCTCTGCAGGCAGAGATCATAGCAAGCCTATAGAGGGACAAGCTCTCGGAAGATGGAACTATACTGACCATGAACTAAGCCTGCCGCGCAACTAGAAATAGCCAGGTAGCATTTCCTATTTATCGCTAGATGCCCAGCTCTGGCCTAAGACCTAAATAGCTAGCAGAGGGAAATATAAGACCTGGCTCACCTCTAGAGAAATATTCCAAAGAAGACAGTAGCCCCCCACATATAATGACGGTGAGTTCAGATGAAACAACAAACGCAGCAGGAAAATAGTCTTAGCAAATTTGAGGTCCGCTTACTAGATAGCAGAAGACAGATAGTATACTTTCATGGTCAGCAGAAAAACACTAACAAAACACCATCCAGAGATTACCTTAAACTCTGGCATTAACTCATAACGCCAGAGTAGCAATCCCTGATCAACGAGAGCTTTCCAGACACAGTAACAAAACTTCAGCTGTGAACTGGAACAAATAGGCAAAACAAAACATGGACAAAAGTCCAACTTATCTAGTAGTTGTCTAGAAGCAGGAACAAGCACTGAGAGGCATCAGATAACATTGTTGACCGGCAAGAAACCACCAGAGAAATGAGCTTAAATAGCGACACCCACTACTGATGGAACCAGGTGAAACAGGAAAGAGGATGACAAGTCCAATTCCACAAGCGGCCACCGGGGGAGCCCAGAATCCAAATTCACAACAGTACCCCCCCCTCAAGGAGGGGGCACCGAACCCTCACCAGATCCACCAGGGCGACCAGGATGAGCCCTATGGAAGGCACGAACAAGATCAGAAGCATGAACATCAGATGCATTGACCCAAGAATTATCCTCCTGGCCGTAACCCTTCCAGTTGACCAGATACTGGAGTTTCCGTCTGGAAACACGAGAGTCCAAAATTTTCTCCACAACGTACTCCAACTCACCCTCAACCAACACCGGAGCAGGAGGCTCAACTGAAGGTACAACAGGTACCTCATACCTGCGCAATAACGACCGATGAAAAACGTTATGAATGGAAAAGGACGCAGGGAGGTCCAAACGGAAAGAAACAGGATTAAGAATCTCCAATATTCTATAAGGGCCGATGAACCGAGGTTTAAACTTAGGAGAAGAGACCCTCATAGGGACAAAACGAGAAGACAACCACACTAAATCTCCAACACAAAGCCGAGAACCAACACGACGATGACGGTTGGCAAAACGCTGAGTCTTCTCCTGGGACAACTTCAAATTGTCCATAACCTGCCCCCAGATGTGATGCAATCTCTCCACCACCGCATCCACTCCAGGACAATCCGAGGATTCCACCTGACCGGAGGAAAATCGAGGGTGAAACCCCGAATTACAGAAAAACGGGGACACCAAGGTGGAAGAACTGGCCCGATTATTGAGGGCGAACTCTGCCAATGGCAAAAAAGCAACCCAATCATCCTGGTCAGCAGAGACAAAACACCTCAGATATGTCTCAAGGGTCTGATTAGTCCGCTCGGTCTGGCCATTAGTCTGAGGGTGAAAAGCAGATGAAAAAGACAAATCTATGCCCATCCTAGCACAGAATGCCCGCCAAAATCTAGACACAAATTGGGTACCTCTGTCAGAAACAATATTCTCAGGAATACCGTGCAATCGGACAACATTCTGAAAAAACAGAGGAACCAACTCAGAAGAAGAAGGCAACTTGGGCAGAGGAACCAAATGGACCATTTTAGAGAAACGGTCACAGACCACCCAGATGACAGACATCTTCTGGGAAACAGGCAGATCTGAAATAAAATCCATCGAGATGTGTGTCCAAGGCCTCTTAGGAATAGGCAAGGGCAACAGCAGTCCGCTAGCCCGAGAACTACAAGACTTGGCCCGAGCACAAACGTCACATGACTGCACAAAGACTCGCACATCTCGTGACAGGGAAGGCCACCAGAAGGATCTTGCCACCAAATCCCTGGTACCAAAAATTCCGGGATGACCTGCCAATGCAGAAGAATGTACCTCAGAGATGACTCTGCTGGTCCAATCATCCGGAACAAACAGTCTATCAGGCGGACAACGATCCGGTCTATCCGCCTGAAACTCTTGCAAGGACCGCCGCAGATCAGGAGAAACGGCCGACAAAATTACTCCCTCCCTAAGGATACCTGTGGGTTCAGAATTACCAGGAGAGTCCGGGTCAAAACTCCTAGAAAGGGCATCTGCCTTAACATTCTTAGAACCCGGTAGGTATGACACCACAAAATTAAAGCGAGAAAAAAATAAAGACCAGCGCGCCTGTCTAGGATTCAGGCGTCTGGCAGTCTCAAGATAAATCAAATTTTTGTGGTCAGTCAATACCACCACCTGATGCCTAGCCCCCTCGAGCCAATGGCGCCACTCCTCAAACGCCCACTTCATGGCCAAAAGCTCCCGATTCCCAACATCATAATTCCGCTCTGCGGGCGAAAATTTGCGAGAAAAGAAGGCACAAGGCCTAATGACGGAGCAGTCGGAACCTTTCTGCGACAACACTGCCCCAGCTCCGATCTCCGAAGCGTCAACCTCAACCTGAAAAGGCAGATTCACATCAGGCTGACGCAACACAGGGGCAGAGGCAAAACGGCGCTTAAGCTCCTGAAAGGCCTCTACAGCATGAGGGGACCAATTAGCAACATCAGCGCCTTGTCTGGTCAAATCAGTCAGTGGTTTAACGACATCCGAAAAACCAGCAATAAATCGGCGGTAAAAGTTGGCAAAGCCCAAAAATCTCTGAAGACCCTTAAGAGAGGAGGGCTGAGTCCAGTCACAAATAGCTTGCACCTTGACGGGATCCATCTCAATGGAAGAGGGAGAAAAAATATACCCCAAAAAGGAAATTTTCTGGACCCCAAAAACGCACTTAGACCCCTTCACACATAAAGAATTAGACCGCAGAACCTGAAAAACTCTCCTGACCTGCTGGACATGAGAGTCCCAGTCATCAGAAAAAATCAGAATATCATCCAGATATATTATCATAAATTTATCCAGAAAATCGCGGAAAATATCATGCATAAAAGACTGGAAAACTGAAGGGGCATTAGAAAGACCAAAAGGCATGACCAAATACTCAAAGTGGCCCTCGGGCGTATTAAATGCGGTCTTCCACTCATCCCCCTGCCTGATCCGCACCAAATTATACGCCCCACGAAGATCAATTTTAGAGAACCACTTAGCACCCTCTATACGAGCAAACAAATCAGTAAGCAATGGCAATGGGTATTGATACTTAACAGTGATCTTATTCAGAAGCCGATAATCAATACATGGTCTCAAAGAGCCGTCTTTTTTTGAGACAAAGAAAAACCCAGCTCCCAAGGGAGAAGAAGATGGACGAATATGTCCCTTTTCCAAAGACTCCTTTATATATTCCCGCATAGCAGCATGTTCCGGCACAGACAAATTAAACAAACGACCCTTTGGATATTTACAACCCGGTATCAAATCTATGGCACAATCGCACTCACGGTGCGGAGGTAACGACCCAAGCTTGGGTTCGTCAAAGACGTCTTGATAATCAGAGAGGAACTCAGGGACTTCAGAGGGAATGGACGACGAAATAGAAACCAAAGGTACGTCCCCATGAATACCCTTACATCCCCAGCTCAACACAGACATTGCTCTCCAGTCCAAGACTGGGTTGTGAGACTGCAACCATGGCAATCCCAGTACCAAATCGTCATGTAAATTATACAGCACCAGGAAACGAATAATCTCCTGGTGATCCGGATTGATACGCATGGTTACTTGTGTCCAGTATTGTGGTTTATTATTAGCCAATGGGGTGAAGTCAATCCCCTTCAGAGGAATAAGAGTCTCCAAAGGCTCTAAATCAAAACCACAACGATTGGCAAAGGACCAATCCATAAGACTCAGAGCGGCGCCAGAGTCAACATAGGCGTCCGTGGCAATGGATGACAAAGAGCAAATCAGGGTTACAGACAAAATAAACTTAGACTGAATGGTGCCAATGGAAACAGACTTATCAAGCTTCTTTGTACGCCTAGAGCATGCTGATATAACATGAGTAGAATCCCCACAATAGAAACACAATCCATTCTTCCGTCTAAAATTCTGTCGCTCGCTCCTGGACAGAATTCTATCACACTGCATACTTTCTGGCGTCTTTTCCATAGACACCGCCAGATGGTGCACCGGTTTGCGCTCCCGCAGACGCCTATCAATCTGAATAGCCATTGTCATGGACTCATTCAGACCTGCAGGCAAAGGGAACCCCACCATAACATCCTTAACGGCATCAGAGAGACCTTCTCTGAAAGTTGCCGCCAAGGCGCACTCATTCCACTGAGTAAGCACAGACCATTTACGGAATTTTTGGCAGAAAACTTCAGCTTCGTCTTGCCCCTGAGATAGTGCCATCAAAGTTTTTTCTGCCTGAAGTTCCAAATGAGGTTCCTCATAAAGCAAGCCCAAGGCCAGAAAAAACGCATCCACATCGCGTAACGCAGGATCCCCTGCTGGCAATGAGAAGGCCCAATCTTGAGGGTCACCCCTGAGCAAGGAAATCACAATCCTAACCTGCTGAGCAGGGTCTCCAGCTGAACGAGACTTCAGGGACAAATAAAGCTTACAATTATTTCGGAAATTCTGGAAGCTAGCTCTATTCCCTGTAAAGAACTCCGGCAAAGGAATTCTCGGCTCAGATACCGGAGCATGTACCACAAAATCTTGTAAATTTTGTACTTTCGTGATGAGATTATTCAAACCCGCAGTTACACTCTGGAGATCCATTATTGTCAGGTGCACACAGAGCATACAGAGATTAGGAGGAGAGAGAGAAAAAAGACTGCAGCAAGGCAGACTGAAGGAAAAAAAAAAAAAAATTCCAGCAGACTTCTTATAACTCTCCTTTCTCAACCTGGGTCTTTAACACTTTACTGGCCGGTCAAACTGTCATGATCTCTGCAGGCAGAGATCATAGCAAGCCTATAGAGGGACAAGCTCTCGGAAGATGGAACTATACTGACCATGAACTAAGCCTGCCGCGCAACTAGAAATAGCCAGGTAGCATTTCCTATTTATCGCTAGATGCCCAGCTCTGGCCTAAGACCTAAATAGCTAGCAGAGGGAAATATAAGACCTGGCTCACCTCTAGAGAAATATTCCAAAGAAGACAGTAGCCCCCCACATATAATGACGGTGAGTTCAGATGAAACAACAAACGCAGCAGGAAAATAGTCTTAGCAAATTTGAGGTCCGCTTACTAGATAGCAGAAGACAGATAGTATACTTTCATGGTCAGCAGAAAAACACTAACAAAACACCATCCAGAGATTACCTTAAACTCTGGCATTAACTCATAACGCCAGAGTAGCAATCCCTGATCAACGAGAGCTTTCCAGACACAGTAACAAAACTTCAGCTGTGAACTGGAACAAATAGGCAAAACAAAACATGGACAAAAGTCCAACTTATCTAGTAGTTGTCTAGAAGCAGGAACAAGCACTGAGAGGCATCAGATAACATTGTTGACCGGCAAGAAACCACCAGAGAAATGAGCTTAAATAGCGACACCCACTACTGATGGAACCAGGTGAAACAGGAAAGAGGATGACAAGTCCAATTCCACAAGCGGCCACCGGGGGAGCCCAGAATCCAAATTCACAACAGGCTGTGCTATATACTACATGGGCTGGGCAATATCCTACGTCGGCTGTGTTATACACTACATGGCCTGTGTTATACACTACGTGGCCTGTGTTATACACTACGTGGGCTGTGTTATACACTACGTGGGCTGTGTTACACACTACGTGGCCTGTGTTATACACTATGTGGCCTGTGTTATACACTATGTGGCCTGTGTTATATACTGCATGCGTGGGCTGTTATATACTACGTGAGCTGTGTTATATGCTACATGGGCTGTTATATGCTATGTTGGCTGTTATACACTCCGTGGGCTGTGCTATATACTCCATGGGCTGTGCTATATAATCCGTGGGCTGTGCTATATACTATGTGGCTGTGCTATATACTACGTGGGTGTACAATATACTACGTGGCTGTACAATATACTACGTGGCTGTCCTACTTACTACGTGGGCTGTTATATACTACATGGCCGGCCGCGAACAATCAGCGACAGGCGCAGTCTGGTGCGGGATTTGAACCACGCTTCGCTAATTGGTCGCGGCCGGCAGAATCCTGTGTATTCAATGTATTATTCTAAAATCTTCATAAATAAACTACATTCATATTCTAGAATACCCGATGCGTTAGAATTGGGCTACCATCCAGAATATATATATATATATATATATATATATATATATATATATATATATATATATATAGACTGTATATATGTTTTCACAAATATTTGAGCCCATGGATCCATTCTATGTCCATTTTGTCACCGTACGGACGCCATACGGATTACATACGGAGGATGACATGCGTAAAATACGCTGCCACACCCTGCCTACGGATGACATACGGATCACTGTTTTGGTATAATTTCTGCATATATTACGCATGTAAAATACGGACCGTATTTCCCTACGCTGAGTGTGACTCCGTCCATACTGGTGAGCATTGGATTTAACTTACACTGCTGCTTTTGTATTTCATCTATTATACTGGTACATTGTTCCGAGACCACATGGTCTATATTTGCATTTTCTATTCGATCATGATCCTATTAGGGTATGTGCACACGTTGCGGTTTTTACTGCGGATCCGCAGCGTTTTTGACGCTGCAGATCCGCAGCAGTTTTCCATGCGGTGTACAGTACCATGTTAACCTATGGAAAATAAAAACCGCTGTGCACATGCTGCGGAAAAAAAACTCGCGGAAACGCAGCAGTTTATTTTCCGCAGCATGTCAATTCTTTGTGCGGATTCCGCTGCGGGTTTGCACCTGCTCCAATAGAAATCTGCAGGTGAAAAGCCGCAGAGGAAACCGCAAAAGAAACCGCGATAAATCCGCAGTAAAAGCCGCAGCGGTTTTTCACTGCGGATTTATCAAAAACGCTGCGGAAAATTCCGCAATGGAATCCGCAGCATGTGCACATGGCCTTAAAATGGATGATGACCTTTTTGTGTACATGCTTTTGCTTGATAAAGATCATTGGGATCGAAACGTTGCAACAGAAGGCAGAATAAATGTGATTTATATTCACCAACGCATGAGGTGCTGTCCTTTCTTTCTATGATTTTTTGTGTATATCTCCTGTACGGTCCCTTTGGAGCATGTATATACATGTATTCCAGCAGTCCATTAACCCTTTAGCCACCCTCATGTATACTTACCTTCTCTTGATCCTTTTGTGATTTTTTTTATCAGGCATTTTCTGTGTCTTCACCACTGACTCATTTGTACCTCGATTGCTTACCTTTGTGCATTTTTTATCTGTATGTGTTTAGATTAATAAAATGTGATATTTTTATGCATATTTTTCATGTTTTTGCTGACATTATTTGGGGTTCATACACTCCTCATGATTGTATGTCTAATGCCCTTGGTATCTGTGTACTCGTAGTGACCTGGAGAATCATATTGCCAGGTTAGTTTTACCATATAGTGAACATGGTAAATATCACACCCAAAAAAACAATAGTGAACTTAGAATTTTTTTTCTCGCTTTGAAGTAAAGTATATGGTAAAATGAAAGGCGACATTTGAAAGTACATCTCGTCCCGCAAAAAACAAGTTCACATATGGCTACAATGATGGAAAAATAAAAAAGTTATGGCTCTTGGAAGGAGGTTAGGAAAAAAGGAAAGCTACAAAAATAAATGAAAATGGCCATGTCGTGAAGGGGTTAAAAATGCAATGCCATTTTATTTTACCTGCATTTTTTTCAGGCTCCACAAAAAAGCCTTTTGAAAAAAAATGCACCAAATCTGCCGAGTTCCACAGCGTCTTTAGGCACACCAAGGGCGTAGTTTTCAAAAAATAACATCAAGAAAGTAAATGTGATTTCATGGAAACTGCGGCCCTTGTGGTCTAAAGACGCTGCTGAACTTTGCGGTTCTGGGGCTTTTTTTCTCTCTTGTCTTCTAAAAAGAATACATGTAAAAAACTGCAGTTAATTTATTAACAGCAGCATCAAAATTTTTCTGTAGAATAAAAAACACATTAAAAACGTGGCTTCACGCATCAAATAACGGAAAAAAGGCATAAAAAGCTCATCAACAATGCGATAATCAGAGAAGATTGATATTGTGAAGTTTGGTACCGCTGGGGGATATGGGATTTGCTGCCTCCCGTCCACCCACCGGGTATTACCGCCCTAGATGCTGGACCTGAGTCCCGTGAATCGATCTGCTTATCTCTAGTCCCAACCATCCCAGATACAGCAGACAGTCCTGGATTTGGGTCTACGCCTTGCAGTCTCAGGCATCTGCTGAATGTCCCTCACTACCACCGCCCCTCTTACAACTCCTCCTGTCAGGGGAGAAAGAAATGGTAAATGTGCCTGGCTAGGAGCAGAGTCACAATGTGATTTCTGTAAAAGTTGATAGGTATGTTCCCCATAGTATTACTCACAGATGAGGGTGGAAGATTGAGGAGGGAGGAAATGTCGCTTGGCATGGGATCTCCCCCAGGGTGGGTACAATGGGCAACAGGGGAAAACACTTGATATACTACCCGGAGAAAACGCTATTATTAGACTACAAGCTACAATGTAACACAAGGGACCCTGTTATAGCTCCCCCCAGTGGTAGACCGTGTGTACATACACAGACCCTCGTCTCCATAGTTCAGGGTTATTCATTTACAGACTTTGTTCCCTAATACAGGGGGAACAGAGACCCGTTGCACTGTGCTCCTTGTTTACTGCTGCTGCAGAACCTCATAATACACATGTCAGCCGCTGCAGAACTTCAAAATACACCTCACCTGCTGCAGAACCTCATAATACATCTCAGCTGCTGCTGAACCTCATAATACACACATCAGCTGCTGCGAAACATCATAATACACCTCAGCTACTGCAGAACCTCATAATACACCTCAGCTACTGCAGGACCTAATAATACACCTCAGATGCTGCAGGACCTCATGCTGAATAGATATACATAATATATTTTATTGTTGCAGTCAGAAACAGTTCTCATCGCCACTCTAATAGTCAGCATTTGCCAGCAAATAACATGGCCGCCTGACTGCAGTGATGTCAAAAAGCTATGAAAAGGATTGTGGGTAACTTACAATAAGAGGTCACTTTCACAAGTGACGTCATAGTGACTATATAGAATGTTGCGAGGGCACAGAATCTCTGAGCGCTGTGTCATCAGAGCCGTTTTCTGGGTTAATGCGTTAGCATAAACTTTTCTTTTGGTTTCGGAAGAGTGCACTAGCTGGTATTGCACAACTAGTATTGCTTCCATTACTTTGCTTTGACCGTTAATCCAGGCGCAGTAACATCAGTGCCACCTGAGAACTCAGGTCTTTAATATACCCAGCCTCGGGTAACAGCCATGGGTACCCGAGAGCTGCGTCAGCTCATAGCTGACAATGAGGCATGGCAAAGACGACCAGAAAATCTAGGTATGTGAAATATTGTGGAGAGATATAGAATATTTCCTCTGAGAGGAGGTTCCCTGGGAAGGGTCATCCCTGGGGTTTAGTGAGCAATGTATGAGGATAGACCAGCATTCTTATTCACCCATTTGTTCCTCGGGGGCGAAGTTATTTTTTTCCCAGTTTGATTCTTCCCTCATGATGCCTACAGGGAAGGGAAGCGCAGAGCAGTTTTATAACACCATAATTGAGCCAATTTATGCTAAGGTTCCCCTTTCCACATAGCAACATCTTAGCCCGTTCTATGCCCCAAAAGCTATTTTTTCATAAAGTATCATCTTTTTGTAGGTCAGTCCATAATCCTCGATAGGCTAAGGTCTTCTGAAAGGGATCATGGAAGACGTTCAACCAGGGACGGACTAGATGCTGACACAAATAATGTCATTGCGAGGAGACAGAGACAGCACAGGACTCCTTGGCATCCAAGAGGACAAGAACAGAGCAGATCAAGAAGCCGCTCTCCATTAAGATCCATCCATACAGAGCCCTCCACAGCATCAGGAGAGAGCAGGAGAGCTGAAGTCCAACAAGCAAGTGGAATTGCAGCCAGCACCAGTGACTTTGCGTTCCTGCGGCCAAGCCCCATTCCACCAAGGCGCGGACATATGGAGGATGCAGCTCCAAATAGGCCATATGTACTTCTCCACCGTCTGTCTATTTTTACGCAGATGCAAGAAATCGGGGTGATGTTACCACCTGCAGAAGATATCAGGAGGAGAACTCTGCAAATCAAGGACCTCCCAACAAGGGAAGTGAAATCTGAAGATGAGTCCCAGTCCTGTGTAATCTGCATCACAGGGTACGAGATCGGGGAGCAGGTAACGGAGCTACAGTGCAACCACAGATTCCACCAGAATTGCATCTCGACCTGGCTGCAGTCCAGCCCTCACTGCCCCCTCTGCCGTACCCACTGTTTCCTCTGAAGATCCATTAAGAACCCCAAGTACTGGGGACTGGAACCTGATTACCACAACTCTCCTCCCATAAATGGATCAGGAAGGGACCCATATGGGATCGCACCTTGAAAAGTCTGTGACACGGACACACACTGAACTAATAAAATAAATATTAGATATGATGAGAGTCTATTTTTTATATTTGAAGATATTCACATAAATGTAGACCACTGAAAGAAGAGATAAATAATATATGGAGGGAGGAGAGGGGTAGTGTGTGAGATAAAATATCACCTTTAATAAGTAAGTTACATTGCACTGATATTAAAAAGACTACAGTAGCTCTATATGATCAAGGTTTGAACATATGGTATATCCTATAACAGTCATCTAATGAGACTCCCAAAATATAGTGGTAGGGAATTATTAGTTTATGCCTGCCTAAACAGAGTCATAACTAGTGATGAGCGAGTGTACTCGTTGCTCCGGTTTTCCCGAGTGCGCTCGGGTGACCTCCGAGTATCTATGACTGCTCGGAGATTTAGTTTTCATCACGGCAGCTGAATGATTTACAGCTACTATCCAGCCTAAGTACATGTGGGGGTTGCCTGGTTGCTAGTGAATCCCCACACGTAATCAAGCAGGCTAGTAGATGTAAATCATTCAGCTGCCGCAATGAAAACTAAATCTCCGAGCAGTCATAAATACTCAGAGGTCACCCGAGCATGCTCGGAAAAACCCGAGCAACGAGTACACTCGCTCATCACTAGTCATAGCTAGTGATGAGCGAGTATACTCGTTGCTCGGGTTTTCCCAAGCATGCTCGGGTTGTCTCCGAGTATTTGTTAATGTTCGGAGATTTCGTTTTCATCACCTCATCTGAATGATTTACAGCTATTAGCCAGCCTGAGTACATGTGGGGGTTGCCTGGTTGCTAGGGAATCCCCACATGTAATCAAGCTATCTAATAGCTGTAAATCATCTAGCTGCGGCAAGGAAAACTAAATCTCCGAGCAGTCATAAATATTCGGAGATCACCCGAGCGTGCTCTGGAAAAATCGAGGAACGAGTATATTCGCTCATCACTAGTCATAGCCAAGATCCCTTTACAATACTTGGCTACTAATTTGCAGGGGTGGCCATCAGCCAATATAAATGAAAAGTGTCATCTACAGATTATTGCGATGAGGATATATGGCAGCGGTGGTGAACCTATGGCACGCGTGCCAGAGACGGTTCGCAGAGCCCTCCCTGTGGGCACATATGCCATCACCTTTCCACATCCATGGACCAGAACCAGCGACTGAGGAGCCCCCAACGCCAGTCCTGACTTCAGCTGGATCTGCGTCCTCAGACACACATCCAGTTGAAGTGTAACTGCAGCACATGAACTTGCCAGGTACGTGCACCACAATACACACTGCTGGCCAATCAGAGGCCAGCAGCTGACATCGGCGTACACGCGACTGGTCGCATGGCAATTACATCATGTGCTTGCTGTCGCTTGGACACTGAAATCAGCTGCCAGCTTCAGAATACGATGAGGCAGCGAAAAGGAAGGAAGGCGAGTAGCAGTATTTATTTATTGTATTTTTTTTCTTCGTATACGTTGAACAGTGGCACTGGCAGGATGGGGGAGATATACCACGAAGAAGGGTATATACAAGGATGGAGGTCATATACCAGGATTAGGGACATATACCACAATGGGGGCATTTACAAGGATTGGACGAGCATATACCAGGATGGCGGAACATATCCCAGGATGGGGGAGCATATATACCAGGAGGAAGGGCATATGCTAGGGTGAATGGCATATAACAGGATGGTGGGCATATACAAGGATGAGGGTGCATATATGCTAGGTTGTAGGGTATATACCAGGATGCAAGAGCATATAAAAGGATGAGGGATCATATACAAGGATAGAGGAGCATAAACAAGGATGGAGGAGCATATGCAAGGAATGGGGCAGCATATAGTAGGATGGGGAACCCTATACTAGGATGGGGGAGCATATACTAAGATGGAGGAGCACATACAAGGATGGGGAAGCATATACGTGGATTGAGGAGCATATACTAAGATGGGGAGAATATACATAGATTGGGGACATATAAATGGATGGGGGGCATAAACATAGATTGGGGGAGCATATACCAGGAAGGGGGAGGAGTATATATCTGTATGGGGGGAGCATTTATCAAGATGGGGGGAGCATTTACCAGGATGGAGGTGCATATACCAGGAGGGGGGAACATATACTAGGATGGGGGAACATATTCCAGGATAGGGGTACATATACCAAGATAAGGGTGCATATACCAAAATGAGGGGCATATACCAAAATGAGGGGCATATACCAGGATGAGGGCCATATACCAGGCTGGGAAGAGCATATACCAGGATAGGAAGCATATTCCTTTATATCTGCAGTCTGGTACCCCTGCTCCTGTCTTTGGCTGATCTCTGCTGCCCCCCGCCTGCTCTCTGTACAAGTTGCTTTTTGTAAACTAAAACCTCAGTATTCAGGTTAAATTACTGTGTTGGCACTTTGCGATAAATAAGTGGGGTTTGGGTTGCAGTTTGGGCACTCAGTCTCTAAAAGGTTCGCCATCACTGATATATGGCAAGAGAGAATGCATGCGTTTTAATAGATCCATGGATAGCCAGGCACGAATTACAATAAAGTGATTGAACAAATATGGAGCTAGTATTCATTAGTAGGTGTTATAACGTGGCTAGAAAAGTAGAAACTTACTTTATTGAATCTTCAGGTTAAAATAACACAAAGCAGTGGAGAAGTTGACGTGTTTCGTGTTTCGACCGTGCAAGTAGTAAAAAACCGTAATGTGCTTTTGGGGTCTCATGATACACACAAGTATTTATTAGGCTTATCAGGGAAGGTGACTGCTCCTGTATAAATCCAATTACCATACTTGCGGAGCGCCCCCACACCGCCGCAGGGCCGAGGGGTACCCGGAGCCGGGCCTCTGGGATCTCAGTCCTGGGGTTGTCACGGTGGCTAGACCCGGTCCGTGGCCCTGTCTGTCAGTGGGGGACGTCCGTTGCAAATAGGTGCTGTTAACGGTGGTGTAGCGGTGCAGTTGTGGGGTGCAGGTCGCGGTAAATAACGAGGACACCAGGTTGCAGTCTCTTTACCTCTTTACTGGAGATCTCTCAGTCCTCAGTCCGGAATCCGGTCCACCAGGCTGCGCAAGTCCGGCCGGTCCAATGGCACCTCCAGAGTTCTCCTCACAGGTGGAAATCAGTGCCTTCCTTCTTAGCGCTTTGTGTTGTAGTCCTTCCCTGCTGTGCTTACGGAAAGTACCCCACAACTGTTGTGTCTGTTTCTTAAGTTCCCTCACAACTCGATTAACTAATCTTCTGCTAATCTTCCGTCCCTTCCTGATGTTACAGTCAGAACGGCACCCGTTTGTCAGGTAGGCCTGGAGTTCTTCCGGGACCCTAGAGACGCCCCTCTCCCGCAATTGCCCCCCAAGACTTCATAGGTGATATGTGGTAGACAGCCCGCCTGAGACTGACTGTCCTGCCGCTGTTTGGAGTATGGCTTAAAGCTGTATATTATTCCACTCCCTCGGCGTTCCGGCCACCGGTAATGCGCCTCAGCAAGGTGCTGCCTCTTTCAACAAAACCCCTGCTGGTATTCTCCTTCTGCTTGATTTCGTTTCTCACTCAGCACAATCTATCTCGCTTCTAATCCTTTCTTAGAGCACCATCGCTATTCTGAGCAGGCATGGTCCCGTTACGTTCTTTCAATGCCAAGCCTCTGCCAGGATCCCACCCCTGGCAGAGACCCTACTGTCTCTTCCTCCACAACACCCTCTCTCACTAGGTGTTGCTTCATTCAATCCAGTCAGCGTTCTCCACTAACTTCCTGCCTGACCCCCAGTTTACCCACTATGGTGGGGAGTGGCCTAATGAATAGCACCCTTAGCTCCCCCGGAGGCCCAGCTGTGAAACATATTGGTGTCTGTGATACCTGATTGGAGGAACTCCTTCAGTGCCATCGAACGCACCATGGCTCCCCTTAGTGGCGGAGCCATAGTACTGCAACGACCAGGACTCTGGGGCGCTGCACTCCCCCCTGGTTAAACACAGTACTCCGGACACTTTAACGTTACAAAACATAATCAAATATCATAGCAACAGGCTACAATTAACTCTCATTACCCAACCGGGTATTCTACTAAGTGCAAATGCTGGAACAATAAATTAACATTGCCTTTAAGAAACATACACTCTTAGTTTATCAAAGGCCTTCCTATAATCACATTACAGGGCAAGGTAACTTCACATTCTCCTACTTTGAACCTGCAGGACCGCCTGTCCCTATGGCACCAGACCTACTGCCTCTCCTTTCTTTTACAGGACCGCCCCGTTCAGCCAGGGCCTACTGCCTTTCTCTACTATACATAGTATAGACATAACATTCCTTTCAGTTTGAGAACATGGAGCCCACTCTGCCTGGCTCCTATAAGGACTCACTCACTAACCCCTACGGGTCTACTTTCTGTCCTTAGTAACGAACTAACTTTCTATGGGGACGCAGGGTTTACCTTCTATCCTCACCTTCATTATTACTTTCTTACGTTTATATCCATGCAGAACTCTAGTCTACCTCAACAGGCTTTCTGCATCTTTCCTTTTGAAGAACATTATTCAAGCTTCACATTTCAAACATATTAAACACATATAACTTTTCATGTAAAACGGTTACATTTCTTGCAAAGCATCATCATGACATTACTGTTCCAAAACAGTATCACTTTCAGGTTCAACTCCCACCTCCCCTTTAAGAGGAGATCAAGTCTTTCTGAGGTAGCTCTTCTTCTCAGCCTACCAGTCCATACCAGAGCTCCGGAATGGCATCTTCGCAAAGTGTCTTTAACTAAAACCAGTAGGAAGCACCTTTAAGAAGGTGCAAACTATTTACAGGAAAGTTTAAATCATGCACAGTCCATGATTACTGCAGTTCGTGTAACTTTGTGCAAAACTTCAAGAAAACAACAATAGTGACCCCGGGTCAACAAAGGGGTCACCTTTTTAAAGTTTACCCTGAACGGGTTTAGCAGCAACAGGAACAAAAGAACAAACAGTAACTATTTACATTTTCATGAAGCAATAAAATCTCAGAATCCCCCACGAGGCGCCACCTGGCGGGGGAACCCCTGCAATACAGGCAGTTCAGGTTCCAGGTTCACTCCCGCGGCCAGGTACACCCCATGGGTGCGGGTCTGTTGCACAACCAGATCGTGCGCGGTGATGAGGGTCTGCGTTCCCACTTCTCTCTGCGCGGGTACATCAGGAACATCAATCACTCGAAGAGGCACCTCCTTGGCCGCTACGGTGGTCAGGCGGCAGATCGCAGGTTCTGTGATCAGACAGGGTGGGGCGACCGAAGTGGTCACAGATCGGTCACACGGTGGCACTTTGGCTACAGGGGCTGGTTTCTCTTGCTTGTAGACGTTCAGAGCGAACCACCCCTTCTCCCCAAGATGCCTGGTATAGATGACGCTGTCTCCCGGGTAGAGGTCTCGGTCGGGGTGGCCCTCTCTGAGGTGCGACTCGACATCCCGCCGGTTAACAAAGACCTCCGCGTATAGCCCCGGTTCTTTAATAAAGCCCCAGCCTCCTCGGAGCTTAAAAATGGTGATGATGCCCTGCCTGCGCGGGGCCTGGTGAGTGGTGGGGTCCTTGCGGGCCCGGTCCTTGACCGCCAGATCTTTCTGATGATGGGCCTCCCGCCCAGCCTGATGTATTTTCTCCTCCTCTCGCCACCGGTGCTCTAGCTGGATTCGGTATTCTTCCCAGCTTAGGGCCTGTACCATCTCCCCCTTCTGGGTCTCCACCCCGGGGAACCCCATAAGATTGGATCCGGGGTTCACCCAGCGGCACACCGTGCGCTCCGCGTGGACCTCACCCAACAAGGGAGTAGGGGTGATCGGGGCTCGCATACGGTGTTCCATGCCCGTGGCTTCCTCCCATGGTAGCAGGCGCTGGAGTCTATGGGTTCCCGGGAGAGGTGGTGCCGCTACGGGGCCCACTAACACACCCTCGGCTGGCGGGGCAGGATCGGCGGACTCACCAACTGGTGCAAGTTCACTTTCCGCAGCAGGTCCCACTGATTCTTCCGGTGAGGACTCCGATGTCCGGGAACCCTCTACCGGCTCCACCGGGTGCGGAGCCTGGACTCTCACATTCAGTTGGAGGAGCTGGTTATATAAGTCCTCCATCTCGGCTCTCAGGAATCTGGTGTTATCCACGAAGGACGGGCTGCTGGGCTCATCCGGGTAGTCGGGGGAGACTTCTACTTCAACCCCGCTGTCGGGTTCGGAGCTGCTGGCCATAGCGTCGTCCACGTGGGTCACTTCCTGGTCTTTTTCCCGCTCTCTCCTTCGGGAGCGGTTTCGTTTTCTCTGCCTCCGACCCCCATTAAGGATTAGGAGGCGGATCTCTGCTGCTGACGGACACGTCCTCACTGTGCAGAAATACTTAGACTGGGCGGCCATTGCTGTTCGCGCTCTCCAACTTGTCTACGCCCACTCCACGCCCCTCTTCTCTTCCTGCGCTCTCCTCAGCGCTGCAATGGCGGCGGATTTTGGCGGCAAATGGCACAACACACAGTCTTTTCAATAAAGTACGGTTCAAGTACAGTAAATCACAGTCTCTAGGCACACATGACCTGATTCTTCAGGCTTAAGTAGATCCTGTTCGTGACGCCAAGATTGCGGAGCGCCCCCACACCGCCGCAGGGCCGAGGGGTACCCGGAGCCGGGCCTCTGGGATCTCAGTCCTGGGGTTGTCACGGTGGCTAGACCCGGTCCGTGGCCCTGTCTGTCAGTGGGGGACGTCCGTTGCAAATAGGTGCTGTTAACGGTGGTGTAGCGGTGCAGTTGTGGGGTGCAGGTCGCGGTAAATAACGAGGACACCAGGTTGCAGTCTCTTTACCTCTTTACTGGAGATCTCTCAGTCCTCAGTCCGGAATCCGGTCCACCAGGCTGCGCAAGTCCGGCCGGTCCAATGGCACCTCCAGAGTTCTCCTCACAGGTGGAAATCAGTGCCTTCCTTCTTAGCGCTTTGTGTTGTAGTCCTTCCCTGCTGTGCTTACGGAAAGTACCCCACAACTGTTGTGTCTGTTTCTTAAGTTCCCTCACAACTCGATTAACTGATCTTCTGCTAATCTTCCGTCCCTTCCTGATGTTACAGTCAGAACGGCACCCGTTTGTCAGGTAGGCCTGGAGTTCTTCCGGGACCCTAGAGACGCCCCTCTCCCGCAATTGCCCCCCAAGACTTCATAGGTGATATGTGGTAGACAGCCCGCCTGAGACTGACTGTCCTGCCGCTGTTTGGAGTATGGCTTAAAGCTGTATATTATTCCACTCCCTCGGCGTTCCGGCCACCGGTAATGCGCCTCAGCAAGGTGCTGCCTCTTTCAACAAAACCCCTGCTGGTATTCTCCTTCTGCTTGATTTCGTTTCTCACTCAGCACAATCTATCTCGCTTCTAATCCTTTCTTAGAGCACCGTCGCTATTCTGAGCAGGCACGGTCCCGTTACGTTCTTTCAATGCCAAGCATCTGCAAGGATCTCACCCCTGACAGAGACCCTACTGTCTCTTCCTCCACAACACCCTCTCTCACTAGGTGTTGCTTCGTTCAATCCAGTCAGCGTTCTCCACTAACTTCCTGCCTGACCCCCAGTTTACCCACTATGGTGGGGAGTGGCCTAATGAATAGCACCCTTAGCTCCCCCCGGAGGCCCAGCTGTGAAACATATTGGTGTCTGTGATACCTGATTGGAGGAACTCCTTCAGTGCCATCGAACGCACCATGGCTCCCCTTAGTGGCGGAGCCATAGTACTGCAACGACCAGGACTCTTAGGCGCTGCACTACTCACATGTGATATCTGTAGAGGTTCTCTTATCTCTATCCTGCCTAAACCGCTATGATAATTTCTTCTTTCTGCAGAGTTTGACACCCAGACATCTTTGACCCTTTTCATCTTCAGACATCCTCAGCCTCCAAACAAACAAATGGCAAATTCGGGACTGTGTTGGGTCATAAAGAGGCGGGCATGATTTGGGCAGGGCCGGACTGCCAGAAGGGCCTTTGTGGTCATGGGCTGCCTTATCTACTACATTGTTAACAGAATCGGTGTTCTCAAGACACCCATACTGTTTAGAGTTGTGATGGAGCACAAAGTCGCTGACTCTGTCACTTACCCCAGCAGGCCACAGATATCATTATAAATATTGGTGTTGTAGAAAATCTTCCTTTCCTCCATCCAGAGTAATATTAATAATATATTTCATCTGATGCTTGGGGACATGGGCCTGTGTGATTTCAAATTCCTGGGCTGAATTTCAGCCCCAGTCTGTACCTGGGTTTGGGGAGTTTCTGGTTGGCCTTGGGGGCAGGACTTCCCCCTGCTAGGAACACTAATATTGGTGAGTAAGTAATTTGTACTGAAAAGCCCTGCATTACTTATCTCCATAACTTTATCCCTGACCTGTCCAGTGGGCTTCTTGGTTTTCATGATGCTGTTTGATCTCTGTTTGAACAGCTGTTTATACTGAGAAGAAATTACATAGTTATATAGTTACATAGGTTGAAAAAAGACCTCGGTCCGTGAAGTTCAACACTTCTCCACCAATTCTTAATTTTATCACTAAATTAACTATAACCGGCAATGTTATGTTTATTGAGTAAATCATTGAGGAAATCATCCAGCCCTTTATTAAAAGCTTTTATAGTATCTGCCATTACTACCTCTTGGGGTAGGACATTCCACATTCTGACTGCTCTAACTGTAAAGAACCCTTTCCTATTTAGCTGCAGGAATAGCATTTCATCCATCCATAATGAGTGATCTCTGGTCCTTAGTATGGTCTCTGGAAGGAATAAGTCATGTGCCAGCGTTTTGGGGTGGCCACACATATATTTATGCAAGTAAATGAGATCCTCTCTGAGATGTCTTCTTTCTAAGTTAACAAGCCCAACGTTTCCAACCTCTCGTCATATGAGAGGCCTTCCATCCCTTGTAATAATCTGGTTGCTGCCTTTGAATTGACTCTAACTCCTGAATATCCTTTTCAAAATGTGGAGCTTGAAACTGGATCCCATTTTCTAGATTTGGCCTCGCCAGTGATTTGTAAAGGGGTAACAACAATACATTGGGATTGTGGAATTTTATCTCTCTTTGCAGCCACCACAATGGTTAATGAAGAGGCCAGGGACTGTAATGGTTAATAAAATTGTGTTGGAGACAGGTAGCACAGCAGTGATCATCCTGGCTCCTGGAGATGTTAGCGTGGATCCAGCAGCAGAGAGCGGCGGACTCCATCCGCCGTGGCTGTGAGGGAACCCTGGCACCTCATGGTAAGTCCCATCAGTGGGTTTGCGCACCAAACCTCCTGTTTCACAGCCTTTGCCTAAGAGCTGTGCGAGCAGCACCTCACGCGGTCATGCTGGACTGTACATATCAAGTTGATCACGCCATTATTACGAGACCCGCTGTTGCGGATCATCATCAGGCACCCACCAAGTGGATAGAGTGGGATCGTTCTTCCGGGCCTTCGGCGTGTGGGGAGATGGGACCTGCAGGCGGTGATGGCAGCCGGGGCAGGTGCCTGCAATCTAGGGAGTTGGGGGCTGCAGTGTGCGAAGGTGGGGGCGTGGGAATATGTGCCTGCAGTGAGAGGAGCTACAGGCTGTACTGCAGCAGAGAATGCCACAGGTAGGCATCCCAGCTTGAATAGCAGGCCACCCCCGCACAGCAGCCATGAACGTGGGTGTCAGTTAGCAGGACAAAAGGGAGAAGAGGGGGGAGTGTGAGCATGAATGCCATACAGGGGAATTGTTATACCTCGTAATCAACAGAGGTTAGGAGGCACAATCCTACAGGACAGTTAGGAAAAACTGTGCCTGGATTCAATATGGATGCGCCTCCCAGTACCCTTGAGACTTTCCTAATTACAAAAACTGGCATGCTAGTGGCTAGGGTTAAAGAAAGATCCCAGACTATAGGTCACCTAGATCCAAGCCGGTCTCTTGCTTTCCGCTACTTTTCACAGGAACTGAAAGTGGCATTGGTGTCCAGAGCCATAGCATAGGTGAGAATACAGAAGACATGATCAAAGAAAAAGCCCGGAGAGCCCTTCATCATCTGAGGCTTCGTCTTCTTCTACATTCACCATAGAATAGTCTGCACAGGAAGATCACAGGCATAGATGCCAAACACGAAAGTACCGCAAAGATAGTCGTCAGTATCCAGTAGGTTTTCTACTATGGCTTATATTCTCGTTCAGCAATTTCCCGAGAAAGGGATTCAGCTTTTCATTTATTTAGACAACATTCAAAGTGCCTATGAGCTCCATGGAGGTTCAGCTTGGTGGCACTATGATGAACAGTTTAGGTGTCGGTTGGCTTTGTCCCCTGCCATAGGGTGGGCATCAAAGGCAACCAACGTGTGGATACAGCTGATGTTGTTTTGACGTCTGCAGTCACGCTCTTCCTTTCACAGGGGAGCCGCTTCAGGAGTGCCATCAACTTCAGCAGCAGCACAGCACTCCACAGGAGGCTGAGCGTCAACAGTGAGGGGCACTGCAGGTTTATGCTACTTGCAAATTTAGGCATGAGTGCACAGTGTGTGAAGGCGCACATTCAGCAATCTGCTGCTTTAGACGAGTCAGACAGCTTGGAAAAGCTGCAGTACCCCATTTGGAAGAAAACACCAGTGCGCATCCAAGAGATTTTTGGATCCCTTTTCAACCCTCATCCGGCGGTATGTTTTCCAAAAATTTAAAATCAATTTTGGAACACCCCGAGGAGACAAGAGAAAAAATTTTAAAGGAAGTTAGGCCATCTCGCATGGCAGGCCCCTCTTCTTCCCACCTCTTTTCTAATCTGAGGGTGTCTCCTCTAGGTCTGGTTCCAAAAAAGGAACCATGAAAGTTCCGTCTAAAACAAAATTTGTCATATCCTCCTCGTGATTTGGTTAATGATGCAATTTCAAAGGAGGAGGCAGTGGTATCATACAGTTCTTTCAATGTGGCTGCAATGTGTGAGGTATTATGGGAAGTGTGCGTTGTTGGCCAAGTCAAATATAAAGTCAGCTTTTCGCCTGTTGCCAGTTCATCCATTATACTACCATCTCTTAGGTTGCATCTTGAATGATTGTTACTTCATGGATATATGTTTGCCCATGGGATGCTCGATCTCATGCTACTATTTTGAGGTATTCGCTTCATTCCTTCAAAGGATGGTAATGTTTGAGTCAAGCATCCCATCAATCATACACTATCTAGACAACTTCCTCTATATTTTTTCGGGCAATGATAACACATGCGCTTATATGTTGCACACTTTCTGACGTTTAATGGATAGGATAGGGACACCGATTGTTGAAGAAAAGACTGTAGGTCCAGTCACAAACGTTCCCTTTTTGGGTATTGAGTTAGATACAGTGTCGATGGTCTTCTGCTTGCCAGATGAAAAATTAGTGAAGGTGACATCTCTTATTGATCGGTTCATTGAGGCTAAGAAGACCAAGATAAAACAGGTTCAATCCCTTTTAGGTTTGCTGGTTTTTGCCTGTAGGATAATTCCTATTAACAGCGTTTTTTTCCAGGCGTGCGTCACTGGCAACAAAAGGCATAGAGAGACCCAATCACTTTGTGAGAATTTCTAGGGCTATTAAGGAGGATTTGTTGGTATGGCAAAATTTTTTACACAAGTTTGATGGTGAATGTCAAGAGGATGAAGTGTCGAATTTTGAATTGCAGTTAGTTTCAGACGCGTCAGATCGTTGCGGTTTTGGTGCAGCTTTCAGTTTTCAGTGGTGTAGGTTGGATTTAATAAATAATGTTACTTTGTAACAATTACTTTGTTGGAACTGTTTCCCATTATTGTGGCAATTGAGATATGGGGTAACGTCCTAGTGAATAGACGTATTTGTTTTTGGTCTGATAGGCTATCTGTAGTTAATGCAGTTAATTCACTGTCATCTTCTCTGTCAGTGCTAGCTTTGCTTAGACACTTAATACTTAGGTGCCTCCAGCTGATTATAAGGTTTAGAGCTCGACTCGTGCCAGGAGTTGATAATAAAGTCACGGATGCTCTATCTCGTTCACAGATGAAACATTTCAGAGAACTGCATCCATGGAAGAAACAGGTTTCATCTACCCAAACTACTTGTGGATCATTGTAGAGTCGAGCTGACGCATTTAATAGAGACTTCAGTAGCTCATTCGACATGGCAGAGTCACGGGGCAGCATGCAGTGAATAGTTGATGTTGGCCGGGGTTAAATTTCCTGCAAGTGATAGGTGTCACTTAGAAGCTACCTTGTCATTATTGCATGTTTGGAGGAAATGAGGTCTGTTGGGTTTTAGCATACATAAAAAGCTGACTGAGGTAACCTTTATTCCAAAGCTTTGGGGTTTAAGAGATGTAAGGATGGAATTTAGTATAGGGCAGATTTTGAATGGTTGGAAGAAGGAGAAGCAATCGCAAGACAACAGAAGTCAGGTGTATTTTGCTTTGACACAGCTCATTAATAGCCTAGGAGCTGTTACTCATAGTTCTTTTGAACCGTGCCTGTTTTAAGCGGCCTTTTCATTAGCTTTTTTTGCTGCATTGCATGCCAGCGAGTTGGTGGCCCTGACCACAAAGGGTGTGGGTGGTTTGGCAGCAGGCGATGTTATCATATGACAGGGGTGTTTGAATGTCTGTGTATGCAGGTCAAATATGGATCAAGAAGGAAAAGGGTTCTGGCTCACAATAAAGGCATTAGATGCTTTATTTTGCCCCGTTCAAGTCGTTAGAGAGTAGTTGTTTAGGTGCCCTGCTTGCAGGCAAATTGTAGTTCATGAATCAGGTACTTCGTTGACATTGTATCAGTTTAAAGCCATATTCAAAGTATGCTTGAAACAGGCAGGTAGTGATGTATCGCACTCTTTTACAATAGGGGCAGCCACAAAAGCAAATGCCTTAGGCTTGGGCGAGGAAGCAATAAAGAAATTGGGTAGATGGAAGCCTTCATGTTTCTTTACATTTGTGAGACCGGACTTGATATGAAATGGTTAGGTGTAAGAATTGTTTTGTTTTTTTATCGTTTCAGATGCATCAACTCCACATAACAGGATCATGGCCATTCGTATATATATTGGGCAGAGAGACGGGCGAGCGTGCACCCTTTGGGTCTGAAGTTAGGTTAAATTGATACCGTTTATCATTGGGAAGGTTATCGAGGTTTGCGGTAGTTTCAAATACTTGTTCAGATAGAAACAATAAAGATAAGATATGCAGGAATCCAGTTGTGTTAATACATGCGGGTGGTAATGATTAATGGAAAATAAAGTTGTCCGAACTTATTGGTCTAATAAAATCGGATTCTACTAGATTTAGAAAGCTGTTTATTGTTCAGGCTATACAAGATCATCCAGGTTAAGTTATATAGAAGCAGTCTTCCATAGAGTTATTGATGAGCAAATATACCCCTGCTGGTTGCATATCACCTGCTACTAATTGTATTTAGTGGGGAATACTACTAAACCTCAAGTCTGATTTTGAGGTCATATCATATGCAAATTAGCACCTCTTGAATTTACATATACGAAAATATATCCACCTGCATTAGAACTCTAGCTGTATATGTGTGTGCTCTATCATACTGTATATGTGTGTGCTCTAACGCCCAACAATCTCAATAGCTTTACGCGTGTGCTCTGAAGCCCGACATTTTCAATAAATAGAGATGCCTAAGTTTATTTTTGTATGAAAGCACTGTAAGGCTACTAACCTATTCTGTGCACACTATCACTGTGGATTGAGTGGTGTCTATACATACTACTCTAGAATCCCCTTCAGAGGGAGCACGTAGATAATTCCAATACCTCCTCCAATTTCATATTTTAGGTTCAGAATGCTATCAGCGTTCAGATTAACCCCATATCTGCAGGTTAATAGTTTTTATTCACGTGACAGGTTCCCTTTGAATCTGTTTATGCATTATACATATCTATTTATGTATAGCCATCTGTCTCTTTGCAATTCACCAGTAAGTTGATATTGAAAAACATACCGGGGGGAAGCAAATGTTGTTCTGGAATGCAAAATGGCCGCAGGACCTGGATTCGCGCCTGGTATTCATGGTGAAGAGGTTGGATTCCAAATTCAAGAGACAACGGAAATCCAGAATGGCTGAACCAAAGACCGGGAAATACCATCACCTGCAACAAGTGTGGATTAACAGGGAAGAAAACATGGAAATAATATCCATATCAGGTTAATATGTACATTATGTTGCATTTTTAAAACATTATGTTATGAGCTATAGTGGTAAGTTTGCAGCATGTATAAACATGTGCAAAATGTCTGGAAAACATTTAGGCAAGAAAGTGGGAGCATGGACGTCATAGACTTACTTCAATGTCACTTTCAAGGTCTTCATGTAAAGAAGATAATGTGACATTCTCTGTGTCAGCCTCATCGAAAACGGGAACACCTACCAGGTACACGGGGGCATCAGGGAGGTGGACTAAAAAGACATATGCACAAAGCAATGTGAGTAATAAATGAACCGTCCAGTTACAGACTCCTATAACTAACAAAGTATAGTTTGGACGAACTCAATATGTTTTTAAATTTGCTAAACAACAATTATAATAAACCAATTGTATTATACAGAATGACAATTAAGTTAATAAAACTTCATTATAACCCAGAAAAGGGAATTAATGTTGACCTTTGGTGTTACCGAAGCTTTGACACATAAGGATATGTTCACACTGGGCATTTTTGCTGCTATTTTTTCTGCAGCAAAACCTGATTTCTTGGCAGGAAAGAAGCTGCGGCAAAAACGCATGTTTTGGTACGTTTTTGGTGCATTTTCGTTTGTGGTTTTGGTGTGTTTTTTTCATGCGTTTTTGGGGCTAACTTGTGTCTCTTTGTGCATGCTAATAAAGTTGAGTGCCCCCAGAGAAAAAATATTTCCTGTAGAACCATACCTCTAGATCCTTTGAAAAGTTAGCAATTCATGTGCCGCTACAGTAAAATCACACTGACAGGTTAGAATAGAATAGATATATACACATAGAATGCATAGATAAATAGATGTCAGTGACACACACTCACATATATATGTATATATACTAGATAGATAGATAGATAGATAGATAGATAGATAGATAGATAGATAGATAAAATGGGGGACCCCAAATAAAAAAGACGTAGGGTCCCCCTATAATTAATAACCACCAAAGGCTATGCAGACAGCTGCGGGCTGATATTAATAGCCTAGGAAGGGGCCATGGATACTGGCCACCCCCAGGCTAAAATCATCATCTCTCAGCCACCCCAGAAAAGGCGCATCTACAAGATGTGCCAATTCTGGCACTTAGCCTCGCTCTTCCCACTTACCCTGTAGCGGTGGCAAGTGGGGTAATAGTTGGGGGGGTTGATGTCACCTTTGTATTGTCAGGTGACATCAAATCCCAAGGTTAGTAATGGAGAAGCATCAATAAGACACCCCCAATTACTAACCCCATAGTTATATTGCATAAAAACACACACACCAAGAAAAAGTCCTTTAATTGAAAGAAAGAATCAGACTCCTTTAATAAATCTTAATTATACCATACTTACGACTTCGCCCATTCCACTGACGCCATTGTCTCCTGCAAGAGAATTAAAATAAAAAACAAACATATCCCTCACCTGTCGGTCATTCTGTTTCACGCCATAATCCATGTCTGGAGATGGTTTTCAACCTGGACGATGCCAAAATGCGACCATCCAGGCTGAGAACCACTGGTGAATGAGATGCTGCGACTGCTGCCTCAGTGACTAGTGGTGATGTCACTAAGGCTGCGTTCCCAGCCAGGCTGAACTACGGTCACCTCGGTGAGATCCCCGCTAGCACCGTGAGAATGTAGAATGGTGCAGAGGTGAGTTCACCGCAGTTGAAATTCACCGCAGTGAAATTCTCCTGGTGAACTGCGGTGGACTCGCCTCTGCATGAGAGTATTCATTAGCCGCTCCTGCTCTCACTGTCATTAGCGGCAGCAGCTGTTGGATGGTGGGAGTGGTGTCCCATCCGCTGACATCAGTGGCCGGAGGTAAACTTTATACCTCCGATCACAGGTGAGTGCTCACGCTGTCTTTTGACAGCATGGGAACCGTGGCTCTCTGACCGGCGGGGATGGTTTCACTGCCGATCAGAAGCGGTGTTTGCCATGTTATGTCCTTGACTCTTCTGCAGCAAATATGCTGCAAAAAAGTCAACCTGCGTATTTCTAGGGTTTTTTCACCATTCATTCAATGAGTGAAAAACGCTGATAGAAGTGACATGCTCTATTTAAAAAAAAGTTACAAAACAGTGACACGCAGGGCCGGACTGGCCATCTGGCAATTCTGGCAAATGCCAGAAGGGCCTGCCTGGTCATGGGCTGCCTTGTCTGCTACGTTGTTAACAGAATCGGTATTCTCAAGATACCCATACTGTTAAGAGTTGTGACAGAGCACAAAGTCACTGACTTAGTCACTTACCCCAGCATGTCAAGGGTATCATTAGAAATATTGGTCTTGCAGAAAATCTTCCTTTTCTCCATCCAGGGTAATATTAGTAATATATCCCATCTGGTGCTTTGGGACAGGGACAACATGGGTCTGTGAGATTTGAAATGCCAGGGCTGAATTTCGGCCCCAGTCCGTACCTGGTGACACGTCTCCAGCACACATCTTTAGCGTCATAATTGGTGGAATTTGCAGAACAGAGTTAGCGACTTCCAATCTTCCAAGCTACCATGACACTATGGCTGGAATCAGGGCCGGCGTTAGGGGCAGGCAGACCAGGCAACCGCCTAGGGCTCCTGCTCCTCCAGGGTCCCCTAGCCAGTGGCCACTATGGGGCCCCTGAGTAAGAGGGGCCCGGCGCTGCCCCCTCCCCGCATCGCACATTCAACTTATTGGCATCATAGATGACAATACAGTTGAAAGCAGTGATGGAGGAGAGAGCATCATGTGACTCTCCCTCTCCCATTACTCCTCCTCTGCCTGTGACTCAGTGTGTTTCAGCATTGGAGAAGTCAGAGCAGCTGGGGAACAAGGAGGAGAGGTAAGTATTGTGTGTGTATGTCTATCTGTCTGCATTATAGTGTGTGTGTCTGCATTATAGTGTGTGTGTGTGTGTTTGCATTATAGTGTGTGTGGGTCTGTCTGTCTGCATTATAGTGTGTTTATCTATATGTCTGTTTGCATTATAGAGTGTGTGTGTCTGTCTGCATTATAGTGTGTGGGGGGGGCTGCATTATACTGTGGGGGTACTGCACTATACAGTGTGTGGGGGGACTGCACTATACTGTGCGTGTGTTTGTGGGGGGGGGGGCTTGTTGTGAATTCCGTTCTCGTACTCCCTCCTGTGGTCATGAATGGTACTTTGGTTAGGTCTGCTCTTGGACTCCCTCTGGTGGCTTCGAGCGGAACTGCTGGTCACTGAGGTTGGCTTTATCAGCTGCTCTCATTTATTGCTATGCTGGCTTCCCTATTTAACTCCACTCAGATCGTTACTTCATGCCTGCTGTCAATGTTTCAGTATTGGTTCAGATCTCTCTTGGACTTCTCTGAGGACCTGTCTACTCCAGCAGAAGCTAAGTCTTTGCTAGTTCATTTGTTGTTACTGCTTCCTGAATATATTTCTTAGTACTGCTAATTTCTTGTCCAGCTTGCTATCATGATATTCCTTTGCTAGCTGGAAGCTCTGGGGGTGCAGAGTGGCACCTCCACACCGTGAGTCGGTGTGGGGAGTCTTTTTGCTTACTCTGCGTGGTTTTTTGTAGTCTTTTGTGCTGACCGCATAAGTTCCCTTTTCTATCCTCTGACTATTTAGTGAAATCTGGCCTCCTTTGCTAACACCTGTTTCATTCCTGTGTTTGTGACTTTCCTCTTAACTCACAGTCAATATATGTGGGGGTCTGCCTTTACCTTTGGGGAATTTCTCTGAGGCAAGGTAAGGCTTCTATTTCTATCTTTAGGTGTAGTTAGCTCTTAGGCTGTGAAGAGGCGTCTAGGGAGAGTTAGGTACGCTCCACGGCTATTTCTAGTGTGTGTGATAGGAGTAGGGTTTGCGGTCAGCAGAGTTCCCACTTCCCCAGAGCTAGTCCCGATTTTGAGTTTACTCATCAGGTCATTCCGGGTGCTCCTAACCACCAGATCCATAACAGGGGCTGCATTATACTGTATGTAGGGCTGCATTATACTCTGAGGGGGCTGTTTTATACTCTAGGGGACTGCATTATACTCTGGGGGGCTGCATTATACTCTGAGGGAGCTGCTTTATACTGTGTGTGGGGGGGCTGCATTATACTGTGTGTGTATGGGGCAGCATTATACTGTGTGTATGGGGGGCTGCATTATACTGTGTGTGAGGGGAGCTGCATTGTACTGTGTGTGCGTGCTGCACTATACTGTGTGTACATTACCAAAATGGGTCCAATAATAAGTGCCCACCTCTTAACTAGAATAATAAACATCCATTTACCAGAAACATAACTGGCAATACACAGAGGCAAAAAGCAAAAAGTAAGATAATATATATTTTATTAATATCCATAGATTAAAAAACATACATAAACAAAACAAGGGAATTTCTTGACAAAAATAACCGATGGCAGCAAAATGTGAGGATCAAAAAACATGGGAATAAATCAATTCCTATGGGATATATCAAATATGTCACCATAAATATATAAATCTTACAAGCAGCCTTAGCCCCCCTTCTTTTAAACAGTAATGTGCATAATGCAGACAGTCCAATGAGGGCAGACAAAGTAAGACTAAGGATAATAAATATTAAGCTATGGAGCTAAAAAAGCCTACATAGTGTTTCTATAAATTGACGCTGCTTAATATGTGGAAACTATTAATTAAAGTGCATAGTGCTGTGCAAATATAGATCCTATTTAAACATTAGCAGCGGAACACTTAGTAAGATAAGCCTCAATAGCAAAAATATCCCAATAAAGTAAAATAGTTACTCACTATGCATAACCACCGGAGACCCCGACAGCGCCGTTTCGCCACACAGGCTTCCTCAAATGGGGGCGTATATGTGCGCTACATTGTGACGAGTTTTAAATGCTCCCGGTGCACGTGTACTAACAGCTGATATGAATATCAGTATTACCGGCTTCTTGTTGCGCATGCGTAGTTTCACGGGATGTCCTCCTGTGTAAAAAGTGACTTCCCGTGCCGCACACTTGGAACGCAGGCGTGGAACGCACTGCATCCAATAGAGGGCGGAGTAAGAAGTCACGGAGTTGCCCCAAACCGCGCATGCGCTAGCCGAGAACTGAGATGTATGAAAAGGCGGCTTGACTACGGGAAACATAGAAAGAAACGGATCCTATCATTAGGTGGAATACCAGAAGCTATATCGCTGGTGGTGCTGCATAATAACTAAGGTGCCAATATATGGATTAAGTGAAACAGGACTAAATAAATAAAGTGTCCAAAGAACTTATAATAAGATTTGAATAAATACCTACATAAAATTAGAGGTCAGTGCATATAGATAAAATAATAAGTGAATATTACATAGACAATATAAATTATGACAAAAAACAGATAAGGTCACCATATAAATATAATAATACATAATAACACCACCAAATACATATTCATGTGGAAATTTTTATACATGAACAATATTATAACAAATTGCTAAAAATATTCCAAATAGTGCCAAAAAGTGATCCCTTAATTACATTAATTATTAATACAGGAAAAATATTCTGTGAAGCTCCTGAAGATGTTCAAAAATTGGTGTCTTGAAAAAACATTGATTTCACAGGAAAAAGCATTCATATGCCAAAGGAGACCAGAGACCACCTCGTGAAAAGATCCGTTCTATATAAAGGATTAAAATAATATTAATAAAACAAAACACACATACAGTAAAACAAAATACTTATCACAGTGAATTAAAACAGGATCAGGAAACATAAAAATAGTAATATTATTAATACTATGTGGGAGAATCAAGGTATAAATATATATTTCAGATACAATAATCCATACTACCTCTCTCTACCTACAAAAATGCCATGAACCCCAAATTCTCATTTAGACCCTGTGGGGTCAGGGTACCCAAAAGGTAGATCCACTTACTCTCCCTCTGCGCTAGGATTTTACTGAGGTTGCCTCCCCTAGGTCCTAAACTGATTTGGTCAATAGCCTGTATCTTCAGGCCTGTAGGATCACAATTATGAAAAAGCCTGAAGTGCCTGGGGAGGGTTTTAAGCGTGGTAATATCTTCCGCTGTTGCAGCCTTCTCTATATCCCTAACGTGTTCTCTAGTCCTTATTCTCAATTCACGGGTAGTGAGGCCAATGTATACTTTTTTACACGGGCAACAAGCATGATACACTACCCCTTTAGAAGAACACGTTAGGGTTTTCCAAATTTTAAAAGTCCTAGTATTGTTATAATTTTGAAAAGAGGTGCTTTTAAAATGGTTACTACATGCCTTGCATGCTTTACATGGAAAAAATCCCTGGGGCGATGATTCCAACCTGCTCCTGGGTGTCTTTTGATAGTGACTATGCACCAGAAAATCACCCAAATTCTTTGACCGTCTAGGGGTCATTAATGGCCGGATCGGCAATATCTCTCTTAAAATGGGATCAGATTGCAATATGCCCCAATGTTTCTCCATAATTTTCACTAATTCCGGCCATTGCTTATTATGTTCGGTAATGAACCTCACATAATTGGGGATATCTCTTCTATCCCTACGATTCCTATATGGATTCTGGCTATAAAGAAGCTCATCTCTAGAAAATCTATTGGCTCTCTTGAACCCCTTTGTCACGATATGGTATGAAATATCATATAAGTTTAGTTCTGTTGCTAGCATGCTGTGGGTTAAAAACCCCCCTTCCCTTTCACTCAGCCAAGAGCTGCCTTGTCAATGTACATGGGGAAGAGAGTTTTATTGACGAAAGGTATTTACGACCAGTATTTCCTGTGGTGGAAAGTGCCCAGCTTTTACTAGATTAGAACCTTCCAGAATATGAAAGTCTTTTGTTCTGTTTTTGGAAGATATTAGGCAAATCGTTTAAGTTAAGACCACGAAAACATATATTTGTAATCTCCCTCGAAGGAGCTACCCATCACTCTAAACATGAGCTTTTAACTCCATCAGGTGAAGAAGTAGGGATTTCTCTGTAAATATACATCCCAAATAGGACATATTTGATCTCACTAGAATGCCAGCGATAATACGAGATGAATGAGGGGTATGGTGCGATGATGATATGTTCAGCAGCGGAATTACAAGTCTTAGAAAGATTTAGCTTATACTTAGTCAAAAATTGATCAGTATTTTGGAAACAGCGTACGAGGACGGTATTATTCCTAAAAAATTGGTAGACGAAGTCACCAAATTACAACCAAAATTAGCAACATTCTATATTCTCCCGAAGTTGCATAAGGATCCAATTGATCCGCCTGGGAGGCCCATAGTGTCCGCTATAGGAGGATTGTGTGAGAATATTTGTGCAATAATAGATTTCTATTTACAACTATTGGTGATAACATTACCATCCTATATCAAAGACACCACTAGTATGCTTAAAAGATTAGATACATTACAATTGGAGGAAGGTGCTTTTTTTGTCACGGCCGATGTAGAGGCACTATATTCATCAATAAGACATCAGGACGGTTTGTTGGCAGTCTCCCACTTCCTATATGAGAGTAATTTGGATCCCCCTTTGAATGAATTTATCTTGCTGTTGCTTAAATTCGTTTTAGAACATAATGTTTTTATTTTCAATAACGAGATTTTTTTACAAGAACAAGGCACAGCAATGGGGGCTTTATGTGCTCCTGCATACGCCAATTTACTCATGGGATTTTGGGAGAGGAAGATCTTCCAAGAAGACGCCATTGTGGGCATAGAGGCAATACATGGGTGGAGTCGATTTATCGACGATATTATCTTTATATGGGAGGATTCTGTTGATAATCTCATAACACTCATGGATAAGCTTAACCAGAATGACTTTAATATCAGGCTCACCTTTAATTACGGGAGAAAAGTTGACTTCCTTGATCTTCATATTGAAGCTCTAGCAGATGGTAATGTGGTTACAGACGTTTTTCGAAAAAAGACAGCGACTAATAGTTTGCTCCATGTTGCCTCTGCCCATCACAGATCAACAATCAAAGGGATACCCACAGGTCAATTTATAAGATTAAAAAGAATTTGCACTACAGAAGAGGATTTTATAAGGCAAGCCTCAGACCTCACAGAGAGACTATATGACCGTGGGTATAGTAAAAGAATGGTGAAGAAGGGGTTCAAGAGAGCCAATAGATTTTCTAGAGATGAGCTTCTTTATAGCCAGAATCCATATAGGAATCGTAAGGATAGAAGAGATATCCCCAATTATGTGAGGTTCATTACCGAACATAATAAGCAATGGCCGGAATTAGTGAAAATTATGGAGAAACATTGGGGCATATTGCAATCTGATCCCATTTTAAGAGAGATATTGCCGATCCGGCCATTAATGACCCCTAGACGGTCAAAGAATTTGGGTGATTTTCTGGTGCATAGTCACTATCAAAAGACACCCAGGAGCAGGTTGGAATCATCGCCCCAGGGATTTTTTCCATGTAAAGCATGCAAGGCATGTAGTAACCATTTTAAAAGCACCTCTTTTCAAAATTATAACAATACTAGGACTTTTAAAATTTGGAAAACCCTAACGTGTTCTTCTAAAGGGGTAGTGTATCATGCTTGTTGCCCGTGTAAAAAAGTATACATTGGCCTCACTACCCGTGAATTGAGAATAAGGACTAGAGAACACGTTAGGGATATAGAGAAGGCTGCAACAGCGGAAGATATTACCACGCTTAAAACCCTCCCCAGGCACTTCAGGCTTTTTCATAATTGTGATCCTACAGGCCTGAAGATACAGGCTATTGACCAAATCAGTTTAGGACCTAGGGGAGGAAACCTCAGTAAAATCCTAGCGCAGAGGGAGAGTAAGTGGATCTACCTTTTGGGTACCCTGACTGTCATGAATCCCCAATGGCTAGGGATAGCACAGGACAAGCAAAGTACAAAGAGATAACGGACGAGCTCTAGGGTGATGGAACCTGGGCTGACCGCTGCCCTATGCCTGACAAACGCAACTAGAGATAGCCAGGGAGCGTGCCTACGTTGGTTCTAGACGCCACGCACCAGCCTAAGAGCTAACTAGTACTGCAGAGAAAATAAAGACCTCACTTGCCTCCAGAGGAATGAACCCCAAAAGATATAGTTGCCCCCTCACATGTATTGACGGTGAAATGAGAGGAAGGCACACACATAGAGATGATATATATAGTTTTAGCAAATTGAGGCCCGCTGTAAACTAGAAAGCAGAATGATACAAAAGGGGACTGAGCGGTCAGCAAAAAACCCTAATAAAAAAAAAAAACATCCTGAGATTACAAGAACCCATGTGCCAACTCATGGCACATGGGGAGAACCTCAGTCCACTAGAGCTACCAGCTAGCATAGAGACATAATAAGCAAGCTGGACAAAAAAACCAAACAACTGAAAATCAGCACTTAGCTTATCCTGAAAGATCTGGGAGCAGGTAGGCAGGAACCAAACAGAGCACATCTGAATACATTGCTAGCCGGCAAGGGAATCACAGAAAGGCCAGGTAAAATAGGAAACACCCAGCCTCTGATGGACAGGTGGAAACCAAAGGCCGCAACCCACCAAAGTCACCCAGTACCAGCAGTAACCACCAGAGGGAGCCCACAAACAGAATCCACAACAGTACCCCCCCCTTGAGGAGGGGTCACCGAACCCTCACGAGAACCCCCAGGGCGATCAGGGTGAGCTCTATGGAAGGCGCGGACCAAATCAGTCGCATGAACATCGGAGGCGACCACCCAGGAATTATCCTCCTGACCATAACCCTTCCACTTAACCAAATACTGGAGTTTGCGTCTGGAAACACGAGAATCCAAGATCTTCTCAACAACATACTCCAACTCTCCCTCCACCAGCACCGGAGCAGGAGGCTCAACCGAAGGAACAACGGGCACCTCATACCTCCGCAACAATGACCGATGGAACACATTATGAATAGCAAACGATGCTGGGAGATCCAAACGAAAAGACACAGGGTTAAGAATCTCTGAGATCCTATAAGGACCGATGAACCGAGGCTTGAACTTAGGAGAAGAGACCTTCATAGGGACAAAACGAGAAGACAACCACACCAAATCCCCAACAAGAAGTCGGGGACCCACGCGGCGACGGCGATTAGCAAACTGCTGAGTCTTCTCCTGAGATAACTTCAAATTGTCCACCACCTGATTCCAAATCTGATGTAGCCTGTCCACCACCACGTCCACTCCAGGACAATCCGAAGACTCCACCTGACCAGAGGAAAAACGAGGATGAAACCCCGAATTACAAAAAAAAGGAGAGACCAACGTGGCAGAACTAGCCCGATTATTAAGAGCAAATTCGGCCAGTGGCAAAAAAGCAACCCAGTCATCTTGATCAGCAGAAACAAAACACCTCAAATAAGTTTCCAAGGTCTGATTAGTTCGCTCCGTCTGGCCATTCGTCTGAGGATGGAATGCAGACGAGAAAGACAAATCAATGCCCATCTTGGCACAAAACGTCCGCCAAAATCTAGACACAAACTGGGATCCCCTGTCAGAAACGATATTCTCCGGAATCCCATGCAAACGGACCACGTTCTGAAAAAACAAAGGGACCAACTCAGAGGAGGAGGGCAACTTAGGCAAAGGCACCAAATGAACCATCTTAGAAAAGCGGTCACACACAACCCAGATAACGGACATTTTCTGTGAAACCGGAAGATCAGAAATAAAATCCATGGAAATGTGCGTCCAAGGCCTCTTCGGGATGGGCAAGGATAACAACAACCCACTGGCCCGAGAACAGCAAGGCTTAGCTCGAGCACACACTTCACAAGACTGCACAAAGGTACGCACATCCCTAGACAAGGAAGGCCACCAAAAAGACCTGGCCACCAAGTCTCTAGTACCAAATATTCCAGGATGACCAGCCAACACAGAAGAATGGACCTCGGAGATGACTCTACTGGTCCAATCATCCGGAACAAACAGTCTTTCTGGTGGACAACGATCCGGTTTATCCACCTGAAACTCCTGCAATGCACGTCGCAAGTCTGGGGATACGGCGGACAATATTACCCCATCCCTAAGGATACCAGTAGGCCCAGAGTCTCCAGGAGAGTCAGGCACAAAACTCCTGGAAAGAGCATCTGCCTTCACATTCTTTGAACCTGGCAGGTATGAAACCACGAAATTGAAACGAGAAAAAAACAACAACCAACGAGCCTGTCTAGGATTCAAACGCCTGGCAGACTCAAGGTAAATGAGATTCTTGTGATCAGTCAAGACCACCACACGATGTTTAGCACCCTCAAGCCAATGACGCCACTCCTCAAATGCCCACTTCATGGCCAAAAGCTCCCGATTACCCACATCATAATTGCGCTCGGCGGGCGAGAATTTTCTAGAGAAGAATGCACATGGCTTCATCACCGAGCCATTAGAACTTCTCTGTGACAAAACCGCCCCCGCTCCAATCTCGGAAGCATCAACCTCAACCTGAAAAGGAAGTGAAACATCTGGTTGACACAACACAGGAGCAGAAGAAAACCGGCGCTTAAGTTCCTGAAAGGCCTCCATGGCCGCAGGAGACCAATCAGCAACATCAGCACCCTTTTTAGTCAAATCAGTCAAAGGTTTGACAATACTGGAAAAATTAGCAATGAACCGACGATAAAAATTAGCAAACCCCAAGAACTTCTGAAGGCTCTTAACAGATGTAGGTTGTGTCCAGTCACAAATAGCCTGAACCTTGACGGGATCCATCTCAATAGTAGAAGGAGAAAAAATGTACCCCAAAAAAGAAATCTTCTGGACTCCGAAGAGACACTTTGAACCCTTCACAAACAAAGAATTGGCCCGCAGAACCTGAAACACCTTCCTGACCTGTAGAACATGAGACTCCCAATCATCAGAAAACACCAAAATATCATCCAAATACACAATCATAAACTTATCCAGATATTCACGGAAAATATTGTGCATAAAGGACTGAAAGACTGACGGAGCATTGGAGAGTCCAAAAGGCATTACCAAATACTCAAAATGGCCCTCAGGCGTATTAAATGCGGTTTTCCACTCATCACCCTGTTTTATCCGCACCAGATTATACGCACCGCGAAGATCTATCTTAGTGAACCACCTAGCCCCCTTAATGCGAGCAAACAAATCAGTTAATAATGGCAATGGATACTGGTATTTGACTGTAATCTTATTCAGAAGGCGATAATCTATACAAGGCCTCAGGGAACCATCTTTTTTTGCCACGAAAAAGAAACCTGCTCCCAGAGGGGACGAAGATGGACGAATATGTCCCTTTTCCAAGGACTCCTTAATATAATTCCGCATAGCAGTATGCTCTGGCAGTGACAGATTAAATAAACGACCCTTAGGGAACTTACTGCCAGGAATCAATTCTATAGCACAGTCACACTCTCTATGAGGAGGGAGCGAATTGAGCTTAGGCTCCTCAAAAACATCCCTATAGTCAGACAAAAACGCAGGGATCTCAGAAGGAGTAGATGAAGCGATTGAAATCGGAGGTGCATCATCATGAACCCCCTGACATCCCCAGCTTAACACAGACATTGTTTTCCAGTCCAGGACAGGATTATGAGTTTGTAACCACGGCAGACCAAGCACTAGTACATCATGTAAATTATACAGTACAAGGAAGCGAATCACCTCCTGATGAACGGGAGTCATGCGCATGGTCACTTGTGTCCAATACTGCGGTTTATTCATAGCCAATGGTGTAGAGTCAATTCCCTTCAGAGGAATAGGAACTTCCAGAGGCTCCAGACTAAAACCGCAGCGTTTAGCAAATGACCAATCCATAAGACTCAGGGCAGCGCCCGAATCCACATAGGCATCGACGGAAATGGAAGACAGTGAAAAAATCAGAGTCACAGACAAAATGAACTTAGGCTGCAGAGTACCAATGGCAAAAGATTTATCAACCCTTTTTGTGCGTTTAGAGCATGCTGATATAACATGAGCTGAATCCCCACAATAAAAACACAATCCATCTTTCCGCCTATAATTTTGCCGTTCACTTCTGGACTGAATTCTATCACATTGCATAGTCTCAGGTGCCTGTTCAGAAGACACTGCCAACTGGTGCACGGGTTTGCGCTCCCGTAAACGCCGATCAATCTGAATGGCCATAGCCATAGACTCATTCAGACCTGTAGGCGTAGGGAACCCCACCATAATATCCTTAATGGCCTCAGAAAGACCATTTCTGAAGTTTGCAGCCAGGGCGCACTCATTCCACTGAGTAAGCACCGACCATTTCCGAAATTTTTGACAATATATTTCCGCTTCATCATGCCCCTGAGAGAGGGCTAATAAAGCCTTTTCAGCCTGAATCTCTAGGTTAGGATCCTCATAGAGCAATCCCAATGCCAGAAAAAACGCATCCACACTGAGCAACGCAGGATCCCCTGGTGCCAATGCAAATGCCCAATTCTGAGGGTCGCCCCGCAGGAAAGATATTACAATCTTGACCTGTTGAGCAGGGTCTCCAGAGGAGCGAGATTTTAAAGAAAGAAACAATTTACAATTGTTCCTGAAATTCAGGAAGGTAGATCTATCTCCAGAAAAGAACTCTGGAATAGGAATTCTAGGCTCAGACATGGGAGTATGAACAACAAAATCCTGTATGTTTTGAACTTTTGCCGCGAGATTACTCAGGCTGGAAGCCAAACTCTGGACATCCATGTTAAACAGCAAAGATCAGAGCCATTCAAGGGTTAAGAGGAGGTAAGAAGCAGCTAGACAGCAATTAAGGGCTAGGCAGCAAAACTCTGAAGGGAAAAAAAAAAAAAAAAAAATTTCCCTTAAACACTTCTATTTCTCCTGCTTCAGCCCAAACAATTTAACACTTTGTGGGCCGGCTATACTGTCATGAATCCCCAATGGCTAGGGATAGCACAGGACAAGCAAAGTACAAAGAGATAACGGACGAGCTCTAGGGTGATGGAACCTGGGCTGACCGCTGCCCTACGCCTGACAAACGCAACTAGAGATAGCCAGGGAGCGTGCCTACGTTGGTTCTAGACGCCACGCACCAGCCTAAGAGCTAACTAGTACTGCAGAGAAAATAAAGACCTCACTTGCCTCCAGAGGAATGAACCCCAAAAGATATAGTTGCCCCCTCACATGTATTGACGGTGAAATGAGAGGAAGGCACACACATAGAGATGATATATATAGTTTTAGCAAATTGAGGCCCGCTGTAAACTAGAAAGCAGAATGATACAAAAGGGGACTGAGCGGTCAGCAAAAAACCCTAATCAAAAAAAAAACCATCCTGAGATTACAAGAACCCATGTGCCAACTCATGGCACATGGGGAGAACCTCAGTCCACTAGAGCTACCAGCTAGCATAGAGACATAATAAGCAAGCTGGACAAAAAAACCAAACAACTGAAAATCAGCACTTAGCTTATCCTGAAAGATCTGGGAGCAGGTAGGCAGGAACCAAACAGAGCACATCTGAATACATTGCTAGCCGGCAAGGGAATCACAGAAAGGCCAGGTAAAATAGGAAACACCCAGCCTCTGATGGACAGGTGGAAACCAAAGGCCGCAACCCACCAAAGTCACCCAGTACCAGCAGTAACCACCAGAGGGAGCCCACAAACAGAATCCACAACACCTGACCCCACAGGGTCTAAATGAGAATTTGGGGTTCATGGCATTTTTGTAGGTAGAGAGAGGTAGTATGGATTATTGTATCTGAAATATATATTTATACCTTGATTCTCCCACATAGTATTAATAATATTACTATTTTTATGTTTCCTGATCCTGTTTTAATTCACTGTGATAAGTATTTTGTTTTACTGTATGTGTGTTTTGTTTTATTAATATTATTTTAATCCTTTATATAGAACGGATCTTTTCACGAGGTGGTCTCTGGTCTCCTTTGGCATATGAATGCTTTTTCCTGTGAAATCAATGTTTTTTCAAGACACCAATTTTTGAACATCTTCAGGAGCTTCACAGAATATTGTTCCTGTATTAATAATTAATGTAATTAAGGGATCACTTTTTGGCACTATTTGGAATATTTTTAGCAATTTGTTATAATATTGTTCATGTATAAAATTTCCACATGAATATGTATTTGGTGGGGTTATTATGTATTATTATATTTATATGGTGACCTTATCTGTTTTTTGTCATAATTTATATTGTCTATGTAATATTCACTTATTATTTTATCTATATGCACTGACCTCTAATTTTATGTAGGTATTTATTCAAATCTTATTATAAGTTCTTTGGACACTTTATTTATTTAGTCCTGTTTCACTTAATCCATATATTGGCACCTTAGTTATTATGCAGCACCACCAGCGATATAGCTTCTGGTATTCCACCTAATGATAGGATCCGTTTCTTTCTATGTTTCCCGTAGTCAAGCCGCCTTTTCATACATCTCAGTTCTCGGCTAGCGCATGCGCGGTTTGGGGCAACTCCGTGACTTCTTACTCCGCCCTCTATTGGATGCAGTGCGTTCCACGCCTGCGTTCCAAGTGTGCGGCACGGGAAGTCACTTTTTACACAGGAGGACATCCCGTGAAACTACGCATGCGCAACAAGAAGCCGGTAATACTGATATTCATATCAGCTGTTAGTACACGTGCACTGGGAGCATTTAAAACTCGTCACAATGTAGCGCACATATACGCCCCCATTTGAGGAAGCCTGTGTGGCGAAACAGCGCTGTCGGGGTCTCCGGTGGTTATGCATAGTGAGTAACTATTTTACTTTATTGGGATATTTTTGCTATTGAGGCTTATCTTACTAAGTGTTCCGCTGCTAATGTTTAAATAGGATCTATATTTGCACAGCACTATGCACTTTAATTAATAGTTTCCACATATTAAGCAGCGTCAATTTATAGAAACACTATGTAGGCTTTTTTAGCTCCATAGCTTAATATTTATTATCCTTAGTCTTACTTTGTCTGCCCTCATTGGACTGTCTGCATTATGCACATTACTGTTTAAAAGAAGGGGGGCTAAGGCTGCTTGTAAGATTTATATATTTATGGTGACATATTTGATATATCCCATAGGAATTGATTTATTCCCATGTTTTTTGATCCTCACATTTTGCTGCCATCGGTTATTTTTGTCAAGAAATTCCCTTGTTTTGTTTATGTATGTTTTTTAATCTATGGATATTAATAAAATATATATTATCTTACTTTTTGCTTTTTGCCTCTGTTTATTGCCAGTTATGTTTCTGGTAAATGGATGTTTACTATACTGTGTGTGTTTGGAGATGTGGCCTGCATTATACTGTGTGTGGTGCTGCATTGTACTCTGAGGGGGCTGCATTATACTCTACCAAGGACCATGGGGAGTGCACTTTACTATATGTACTATATGAGACCTGCATAATACTGTATCGAGGACTATCTGTATTAATCATTCTTCCTCAGCCGAAGTAAGGGTAGATGCACACGGTCAGTAAGCGATGCAGGTTGGATGTTGACTACTTGTGCAGCGGCCAGATGTTACAACATAGTGGATGGGATGTCAAGAAATCCCATGCCCACTCTGCGTGCATAGACGCCCGCCGCTCACCCGCAGAGACAGACGTGCAGCGCGTCTTTACAGACTGCAGTATGTATTGGATGCAGTGAATCCACACGGTTCAGTGAGCACATGCGGATTCACCTGCGTTCAATAGTCGGCAGCGGACATGTGCTGCGTCCAAAGCGCTTCCAATTACTGAACGTGTGCAACTACATTAAAGAGGCCAGGAAACAAGCTTTGAACGACTTCAATATTGTCTATAGCACTCGTTTAGCGGCCTGAACTTAGCGCTGGAAAGGTTTCTGTGTGATGGTGCGATATGTTAGCATTTGGGGCCCCACTTTAAACTTTTACCCAGGTCCCCAGTTTGTCTAAATCCGGCCCTGGCTGGAATCACACGAGCATATAACATCCGATGTGATATGCTAATAACCCTCGGCTCCTGCTCTGCTGCGTGAGCAAAGTGTCATTGCTCTGTGCTATGATCCTCTCGCATGAGAGAAACAGGTGCAGAGGAGACAGCAAAAGTAATTTCTCCATCTCCTCCATTGTCTTCTCGACTTTGATCTGACTGCACTGGGATGACATTGGAGTGCAGTCCGATGTTTCACACACACCCATAGACTTGTATAGATGCGTGTGAGCCAAATCTCAGTGCCAATTGCAGCAAGCAATAATAATCACTGATCTGCACTGCCCCATAGTATAACATTGGGCCCGATCTATCAGATAAAACATCAGATACCACTCGGCCGTGTTATACGCTCTTTTGACCCTCGCATATAGCTGAGCCTTTCAGTTATCACTATCTTTCAGCCCACTTTTCAAGCCTCCAACACCTGGCTGACATTTTTCCATTCCCAGAAACCTTTAAGGACTCTTAAAATTGCTGACCGTTTGTCCCCTGCCCCAGCTCGCCTGTCGAGAGTATTCCGCTGCCACCAATTGAGTTCTTCTTCTATGTTCCCTTTCTTTCCTCCACTGTTATCTCTGCTGTCTTCTTCCACACACACACACACACACAGGTGAATATCACCTTGAGCAGAAGGTGTCCTTTCTTCTTCCCTTGCAAGCACTTAAAAGAAATCTGTTGCCACATTTGACCTATCTAAACTATTAATATGGGCACAGAGGTTATAGACTGCTGAAAACCGTTCTACCTGTATGCCTCATATCAGATGCCTTTCTCTTGAGAAACCTTTTATTACTTCATGTAAATGACCTCTTACAGGCTATGGGGAGGACTCTGCCTGGAAGATAACTCTGCCTCCAGAGCATATTTTATATGAAGGGAGAGTTACCAGTTTGATATGTAATGGCCGCTCTCTGCTCTCCAGACCTCACTGCAGAGCTGTGTGTGATTTTAACTGACAAATCTGCAGGTTCCTCTCAACTTCAGCTTCCAGCTCACAGGCTGACAGGGATGCAATATTGTTGCAATACAGCAGAACTCAAGAACTGCAAAAAAATGCGTTTGCATGAAGACAAATTTCAGTTTTCCTGTTATCTGTTAGTCACTTGTCTCACACTGGTAACTCCCTCTTTATGTAAAATAAGCTCTGGAGGCAGTGATATAAGATGATTTATCAACAGTAAGGCATCTGATATGAGACATACAGGTAGGACTTTTTCAGCATTTTATAACCTGTATGTCCATATTAATAGTTTAGATACATCAAATGTGATGACAGATTCCCTTTAACTAACTACTTCCTGTGCAACTAACCCAGAAATTCCTAATCCTCCTCCACACTATGGGCTGGACCTACAGTTAACCCTGTGATATCCAACTGAACAGGAACTGCAACCACAAGAGGATGACAATAAAACACAGCACAGAAAAATACATTTAAACGTCAGGGGTTGTCAGAGGAGTGGAACACCATTCTCACCACCTTCACAACAAGGCAGAGCTGGCGTCACAGCAGCATCCTCTCAGGTAGCGTGAATGTGCACTCCACTGTTCAGTCCAGCTCCACCTGTTCTGAAAGTTAGGACAGGTTGTTGCTGACAGTGGCTGACATCTTTGAATCCTGACAGAGTGTAGTATATAAAGCATAGCTTTTTGCTAATTTAGGCCATGTTCACACGATCCTTTTTTTGATCCTTTTTTTTTCAGGTCCTGTTTTGGAAAACCCGCAGTGCAAAACTGCACTGCTGATTTTCCTGCGGTTTCTTCTGCAGATTCCTCTGCAGTTTTTCAACAGCACTTTCCTATTGGTGCCTGTTGAAAACAGGAGCTGAATCCGCAGAAAGAAGTGACATGGTACTTCTTTTTTTCTGCAGGCAAATCCGCGCGGATTTGCCTGAGAAAAAAAGGATAGTGGGCACAGCGGTTTCTGTTTTCCATAGGGTAACATTGTACTGTACCCTGCACTGCGGGTTTTCCAAAACAGGACCTGAAAAAAAAGGATAAAAAAAAGGATCAAAAAAAGGATCGTGTGAACATAGCCTTAAGGTGTTTAGAAAAATCTTTACTATTTAAATATGTATTATTTACTTATTTTATCACATTTCTCGGAGAACCCCTTCAAAGACTGGTGATAGTTGTTGTAGATCTTACATTGAGGCGCGCGTTTTTTGAGTTACACCATTGGCCAATAGAGTAATGACATCCATATTTAATTGCCCATACCCCTATGTGATCTATACAGAATTGGATATAAAACTGTGCTAGCCACAAAAAAGTGCCCCCTGTGTATTAACTGTATAATAATACCCATGCAGAAGCAACAGAAGCAAAGTCTCCACAATAGGACACATTTTCCTCTTTCACTAATTTCTGCAATATAAACAGATCAGGATTTGGTTTTTGCTATTTGGATTTTGTTTTCGCTTTGATTTCCAAGGAATACATATACAGCACAGTTTTCTTTAGCTCCTCAGAATTGCATAAAAAAAAAGTTATACAATGATCATTGCAAAACAGCAGCACATCCGTGAGCCATTGAATATTTGAGTAAGGCTAGTGGACTGTGGGCCACAGATGCAGGGTGCCAAAAAGTAACTTGGTCAAGGTATTTAAATAAAGAGCCAGAGCACCAAACTGAATCTTTACCCTAGATTACATAAATTCATAACTTATTCCATGTGCAGTACGAGAATTACATGATCAACAATTCCCTTTCAAGTAGCTGCAATTAGAGTATAATAATTTGATACTTACCGCCGCCTCTGCTTTGGCACAAAGATGGAGCCTTCTCTGTGCATGAACTCCTCTGATAGTTTTTCATAGGTATTAATGGCAAAAGTATACACTCCAGTACATTCTGGACATCTGATGTAGGCACATCCAAGGAAATCTGGTCCTGTTTTCTTAGAGACTGTGACACATTTATCCACACTGGAAAGTATCTAGAAGAGAAATATCGTAAGTCTTCATTCAGACGTCAAATTTTCACATATATGTTCTTTCAGTGTTTTTCACAAATAGAACTGATACTTATCGTAGTTTATGGAGTAGTTCACAAGTCCTTGGATTTTTACAGACCTAGTGGTCCATACTAAAACATGGAGCCATGTCCGATTTTGATCTGAGTCAATTATCAAACTCGTCAATGCAAGTCTATGGGTCAATAAAAAAAAACAGCGCTTGGATGCTGTCTGGGCACTATCTGTGTGCTGTCTGTTATGCACTGTTTAATTTATGGAGAAACCGCCATCAATTATTTTTGTATACTAGAAAAACTAAGGAAACTCATGGTAAAAACTCACTCACTGTCCAAAAACTGATGAAAATCTGATCCAAAACACTTATGGAAATTGGTCAGTTATTTGCATACAAGCAAAATCAACATCTTAATGAGCCCTATTGCTGTATAATGAAGACTTTGACATAGACACTGGTTTAGCAGCACAATTTTGCAGTAGTATGTCTATATTTACACAAAATAGTTTACATTATTTTCTATAATATCCGATGAATAAGGGAAAGTGAGGTAAAATGCTTGGATCTTGGATGTTGCATTTTGTTGCGGTCGGCGCAGCGTGAAAACGACGCATGTGGAGGCATCTGCATAGATTCGCATGGCCTGCGAACCCAATGTTAAAGATAGATACGCAGGACGCATGCCGACGTAGGCAGAGCTGAATGGAAGAGGTGCGGCAGTGGGTGGGCTTAACGTGGGAACCACGCAGCCCTCCACAGCTCTGACCAACACAAGTGTGAAACCAGCCTAAGATTGTATTGCAGTATATCACGGATCAGTCAATTCACAATCAAACTGACTCTGCAGCTCCTGCACCTCCATATCGCTTGAATCTGTGCATTATTATTAACAGACTGAGACTACCACTCTCATTTTCTATGTTTTTTAGCACTGCAGTAGTACACAACAATCATATTTAGGCCTTTATATCCCTATCTGCAATGATGAGCTGTGCGCTCTGAACTCCTATCCTTAGGCCATGTTCACATGTTCAGTATTTGGTCAGTATTGTTTACATCAGTATTTGTAAGCCAACACCAGGAGTGGGTGATAAATACAGAAGTGGTGACATGTTTCTATTATACTTTTTGCTCTCCCTGTTCCACTCCTGGTTTTGGCTTAGAAATATTGAAGCAAAAAACTCATCCAAATACTGAATGTGTGACAGTGGACTTAAGCTGTGATATGTTCACTGCCCTTATCTCTGATAGAGGCTGTGAAATAATCTCTGGATTGACTGGGCTGGACGATGGGATGTAAAATGTAGGGTATTAAGGGGAGGCCTGCTAATTAATTGATTCAATCTTCAGCAATGTGTGAAATGGCTTCAGACATTTTTTATCCACATGAATCTAGATCTGTAAATTTAATAAAATTTGACTCAAAGTCAATTCCCGAAGAATTTATTCAATCATCTCTATCCCTTATGTCTCTTACCCAGAAAAAGATTCTTGTATAAATGTTAGTTGATCCAGTGAAGTTATGTATGCAAGTTCACCTCCAGGAACTAAAGAGCAACGGCTGCGGGCAGAAAACAGGGACTCTTTCACATGGCTCAACCAATAACAGTGCAAGTCACCTTGGAAAACTCTTCCTCCACGGGGGCATGATGATTCATCTGAAAAACAGTATGGAAAATGGATACTTGTATGGCCTTCTTCACACTTCCGTTTTTTAAGGCCCGCAAATACGGACAAACGCACACTTACTGTATTCAATGGTGGTGCGCACATGTCAGGTTTTTCACACTAACCGTGTGTCCATGTGAAAAACCCGCACACATGTCCTTTTTTTTAATGCACCAAGGATGAAATGTGTGCTGCACATGTGCACACTGCTGACACACGGATGAAATCCATGTGTCATCAGTGTGACACGTACCAGGACCTGGGAAAATCAGTACAATTAGTGGTGTTCCCATGCGCCAGTCCTTTGTACTGACCACACATATATTTACATATATAAATGTAAATGAGATCCCCTCCGAGGCATCGTTTTTCTAAGCTAAACAAGACCAAGACCTAGATTATTACAAGGGATGGAAGGCCTCTCATATGATGAGAGGTTGAAAAAGTTGGGCATGTTTAGCTTAAAAAAAAGACGCCTCAGAGGGGATCTCATTTACATGTATAAATATATGTGTCGTCAGCACAATGGACTGGCGCATGACTTGTTCCTTCCAATGACCATACTAAGCATCAGGGGGCATTCATTACATGTGGAAGAAAGGCGATTCCGACAGCGACTTTTGCTATTTTCATGTCGGTTTGGTCCAATTCTGCCAGAATGGCAAGAGAAGCTGGGGTGGCAGAGGGGCAGAATGGGTAGTGGTGCCACAACTTGTCTTATTCATGATGAGCTCTTGGTTACCTTAGCTACGCCAGAAATCTTACACCAGTCCCCGATTGCAGTAAGATTACTGTCAAAGCACACGGAGGCGCACGCCACTCATTGACGCTCCTGATTCATTAAAGGGAATCTGTTACCCCCTGGGAGGTATATAACCTATTAATATGTGCATACATACAGAAATGTTATACTAGTCCTACCTGTATGCCTTATATTAATGGTCTTGTTGTTGCTGAGAAATGTTATATTCTTTATGTTAATGATTTCTTCCAGGCTCTGGGGTGTGCGATGCCTGGAAGAAATCCCTGCCTCCACTCCTCAGTGTCAACTACCCCACTCCCAAGCATGTTAGTCCTGGCCCTGGAATCCCGCGCCCTGCACTCCCTCAGAAATACATACCTCATCCTCCCTTTTATGGGCCCTGCATTCAGGGATCTTCTACGCAGGCGCCGACGAGTCACTGTGACCTCTGGCGTGCGCGCCAATAATATGCTCTCCACACTTCCTCCCTGCACAGTCATCACTAGGAACCATGTCTACATGGCGATGACTATACAGGAAGGAAGTGGGGAGAGCACCTTATTGGTGCGCACATGGAGGTCACTGGAGCAGAAGTCGGTTTGTGCCTGCGCAGAAGATCTCTGAATTCAGTGCCCATAGAAGGGAGGATGAGGTACATATTTCTGAGGGAGTGCAGGGTGCAGGCGCAGGATTCTGGGGCCATAACTGACGCTGATGGGAGGGGGGTAGTATTGTAATGAGGGCAGGAGGCAGGGAATTCCTCCAGGCACCGCACGCCCCAGAGTCTGGAAGAAATCATTAGCATAAAGACAGAATATAATAGTTCTCAACAACAAGACCGCTAATATGAGACATACAGGTAGGACTAGTGTAACATTTCTGTTACCTGTATGCCCATAGTAATAGGTCATGTACGTCCCGGGGGTGACAGATTCCCTTTTAGAGGTATGCTGCTCTGAATGAATGAGGAGCATCTCACTCCAACATGCCCCTTCATTGTGAACATTGCCAGTCTTGATGAATCAGGGCCTAGGTCTTTCGGATAACTAATCTGAGGTAGGTCTGCTGCCAGCTTCTTCCAGCTCCAGTTGACTGACAGTTCTTTTTCTATGTGTGTACACAGATCAGCAGAGGAGGTATAACTGAAATATACAATAAAGTGGGAAGAAGAAGAACTTATTACAGATCTCAGAGATTTGTGAAAAAGGAATATTTTTGTGTTCCTGTTTCTGGGTGGCAATTTAGGGACAGATTTTTATAAGCTAATTGACTTTATGGTGATGCCATAAGCACTCTGTGTAACATTATATGATGCCTCAGAATGGTACCCTGTTATAGAAATATTCTCCCCTAAAAGCAATGTGTTTAAGTTAGAAAACCTTAGTAAGAGCCATGTTGGTGCATTTGTGACAGCCGGGAAATATGCAACCTTATTCATGACACTTTTTTCAGGAGCAACGGCTGATATGTGCTATAAACACAAAACTATACACCGAAAGCCCACTGCAATCGCACAAGTTAAAAAAAATAAAAATACCTCCAGATACGTAAAAGGATCATAGTTAGCTACTTTTAAAATACATAGGACAAACATATGACTATTTAAATACTTTGACCTAAAAAAAAAAAAGTCATTTAAAGTAATGTCCCTATGTCCGGGCAATATTTTCAGATCATTTCCATATTGAAGCTGCAGTCTCTCAGTTTCCTTGTATTTTTCCAAAAAAAAACTTTACAATAGCGAATAATGTGTAAAACAAGTGTCAAGCCTCTAGATGGCGCTGAAGCTCCAATGAATGAATGTATGTCATTGTTTAGAAAGAAAAAGAGAGTGAAATCCTGGAATATTGATCTCATTGTTGTAATACTTAGTAGGAAAAATGTGTGCTCTAAAGTATAAGAAGTGTCATGCTTCTGGTTAATGATTTATTGGATCAAAAGTTCCACAAAACTTTATAAATTACAATAAGTGTATTACAATCTAGAACTAATGGCACAAAGGCTGGACTCCTATGCTCACTAATACTGAGGATATTAATTGGCTTGGAGGTCATATTTTCCCCTCCTCCCATTTGATATCTCAAAAATAAACTCTGAATTGGTATACACCATATAGTGTACATTATATTCTATAATATTCAGTAAATGAAGAAAGATAGCTGACATTAGAGGACGGCACAAGGCTCTTTAGGGAGTCAGTACACTTTCATATATGGAAGTATTGGTACAGCTGTGAGATGATTGTCCCCCAATAAAAACAATACCTTTTTTATAGAGCTCCGATGTGCCAGTCATGAGAAAGCTATTTTAGAAGTCATATGTAAATCAGGCTGGACTTGCACTTGGAGCATGTCAATGCATTTGACAATAGCAGTACAAGTGCACCGACACACCCCTAGTGCACTTCCAGAGTGATTTACATATGACTTCCCTAATTTTTTCATGACTGAGCATTAGATCTCTACAAAAAGTATCATTTTTCTGGGGAACAATCTTGTACACAGCCGTACCACTACTATCATTTGTAATAACGTGCCGACAGGTTCCCTTTGATGGTTCCTCAAAACTTTACACAGGGAGGACTTTTTTTTTAAGATACCATATACAACTGTCATGTTGAATATTGTATCTGATCTGCAGGCAGGATGATTTAGAGCAAGAGAAGCTGATCAGATTGATCTACAGTTTGTGGCAAAGGTTTCAGTAAAATTTGCATTTTAGTTATTGAAATCCCTGGTATTTGTATACCCGAGTCCATTGGTCTTCCCTGTATGACTGTGCATGCAGAGAGTGCTGTCAATCACTAGTAGGACCGCCCCCTGGATTCATATGCATGCAGACACAAGGGATTTCAATGAATAAAATACCAATTATACTGAATCTTTTCCAACAAACCTATATATAATTCTGCTCAACTTCTCTTTCTCTGTACCATTCTCTATGTCATCAATCGAACTGCATGTACAGTGTGGCAACTTCCCTCTAAAGGAATGAGGTTAGATGTATAAGGGTGAAAAACAGTCATAATATGGGATGAGCCTTAGAATATTCTATGTAAAAGTAGGGTGAAATGGGTATTCCCAAAATCACAAATAACCCCTATCAACAAAATAGGGTATAGCATGCTGATTGCTATGGGTCCAACTGCGGGGGTGGCCTTGAGTGGAGCACAGGTACGCATGCTTGCCCTTCCCTCCATTCATTGTATGTGGGACGTGGTGAAAGCTGAGTGCTCTACTTGGATATTTCCACCACTCCCATTGGAGTTCCAGAGCCCCTAATTTGAGATTGCTGGGTGTCTCAGAGCACAGACCCCAGGGATCGGTAAGCTCCCTTACCTAATAGTTTAGGGATAACTTCTGATTTTTCAAATAATCCTTTAAGTGAAATATGGTTTCTACAGACTTTCGAAAATAAACATTTTTAAAATAAAGTTACTGAATTTCATGACACTGTTTGTTTTCATTTTCGGCGGACCAATTACACCAATCGGCTATATCAAAATAATTTCAAAGAAAAAGTCAATATACTGGTTGATACTCTGCTTATATTTCCCCTGATTACTTTTTCAACACCACATTCTAGACCACTCTGGGACAAGAGGGTTTAGAGCACCTCTGGATGACATCAGTGGCTGTAATGGAAACATCTATGGCAAGTACTTTGTGGAACATGTGTGGCTTATAATTTGTGGGGCATATGTGGTAGATACATAGAGACATCTGTGGCAGTGTAAGCAGATGGACATACTGCCCATGTTCCTCCTTGAAGTAATAAGAATAACATTACATCATTACATTGTGCAATGTGAATGATGATGTGCATTAATGATGTAAATATTGAGTGTTACGTGACAGTAAGGAGAGTTAGAGTTACGTTTGGGACTAGCCCAGAGTGGGAGGGACTAAGCTGAAGGGACAGAGACAGTTTCCTGTCAGAACATCAGATAGGGCCTAGTGTGCATAGAAAGAAGCCTTAAGGTCTGATGTGAGCAGTGCTGCATGACGTGAGTGTGTAGATGTGACAGAGGATAGCGAGATACTAGTGTAGAAGGAAAGAAGTGATAGAAAGGCTGAGTGCTCTGTAGGTTTGGATTTCTGTTTCCCTTAATAACAAAGACCTTATTTAAAAACTGCATTTTGTGTTTCCTTGTGTTATTTTTGTCTAATATTTAAATTTATTTGGTGATCTGAAACATTTAAGTGTGAGAAACATGCAAAAGAATAGGAAACCAGTAAGGGGGCAAACACTTTTTCACACAACTGTATACATATATACTAAATTCAAGAAGTAATAGTCTTTATGGATTGCATAAATGAAGAGAAAAACAAATATGGTCTCATAGAATATCACCTAGTATCAGATAGATTGGCTGCATGCTATGTCTGAGATAGGGGAAGGCCATACCTCCAAAATGGATGACAAGGACTTTTGTTGTAATTTTATATGTGCAATAAAAATGTATTGCTTAAGTATACTAGGAGGATTACTGGTGGATCACCAAGAATGTATAATGGGACAAACATCTTCAACATGGATTCCAATGGTATTTGACCCCAATGGTGATGACGAGCAATCCAGGGAGTAAGTCAATGTGTAACTAATAGATAGGAGCAAATCTTTTTGAGACTAATTGAATTTGTTTCAAATGTTACCAAAAAATTTGGATTCATCTGACTCAGAATTTTTGGCAATTTATTTTGTGAAACTTCAGAAAAATGGTAGACAGACGAATACCATTTTGCATGAATTTCAGAGAGCGGAAAAAAGATATTCACCTGTCCTACCGCTGTAACCTCTCTTCTGATCCTTGGTGCAACTGGTCCAGTCCTCCATGCATCCTCCTAAGCTCTCCCATTATCTTCAGTCGGTGCCAAATAGAGCTTATACCAGGGATCCCCACCCTTTGGCACTCGGTGCCACATGTAGCTAACGAGTCTGTGATATGTGTTGCTTGCGATAGTGTGCCAGATTAATTCATTAGCACCAGGTCTAGCGACCAGCTATGAAGAGAAGGTCTCCAGATGTTGACTTCGGTAACTTTTATAAGTAGCTTGAGATGGAAGAGCAGATTTGGATGTGTATAGATTAACAGTTATACTGTTTATCAGAGAGGTGCTTGGATGCAATGGTGTTGTGAGTGTGCCTGTCACGGGAATAAGAAATAGGGTTAAAGTGTAAACCCCTGGATGTAAATAAACTACCGTACCTATATGGGAGTGAAACAGAAGCTCTCAGTTAGCTTTCTGCACACAAGATTTGGCTATCATCACACTGGTAATGGTGGATTCTGAGAGTCACTGTTGTGAAGGTGGGGGGGGAACTGGATGGTGCTTGCAACCATCTCTCAGAATTTAATGTAGCTCTCAAGATAAGAATGGTTTGGGGTCTGCTGCCACAGGCGTTAAGACATACATAGCTTGAGGCCTAGTCTGTGCCAAAGTGGATCCATAGAGGACTGGCCAAGCAGATAACTGGACAAGGGGCTACATCAGTGGAACTTGAGCAGCAAGGTATTTTTTATCCTATATTTATTATGTTCTAGGGTCTGGAGAGAAAGCCTAGTAAATTATAATGAACATTCGATTTGCATCAAATCATTTTGATGCAAATCAAATTTCCTGCTGAAATTCAATTGAACTTTTAGTACCTATGACCTCTTACAGTCAGCTTTGGACACCGAAACGTTGCATATACATGGGTGAATTTTTCACTATCTGATATCTGGAGTGCTGAGATTTTTTGGGAGATAGGTAGATAGACAGATAGATGCATTCCATATACTGTACTGAATTGATTTACAAACCAATCAAATGATGACCATCTTGCTGATGAACCCCATAAACAGCTCGTAGGTGTGTGCCCTGCTTGACACTGAGCCACACTTCCAAACTTTGTCCTGGTTGAGCCACCATTGGGCACTGTAGCTCTGCTCTGTATACTGGGACTGTCACAGTGACCTGGAGTTCTGCTGCAGGTTCCTGCCCTTCAGCTTTCACTTTTACTGCGTATTGACCAGGCAGACTGTACTTATGAGTAATCACTCCACCATCAGTAGTGACAGGTTTACTTCCACCTTTGAATTCCCACACAAATTTCTGGACAGGAGCAGAGGCCTCTGCATGAAACCAAGAAGTTTGAAATACAGAGAAGTGCAGAATGGCTGATAGAGAGACTTCCACCTGTAAAAAGAAAATGGCATACCGTAATTGAATTTTTGGCACAGTAGAAACATAGACCCTGACAAAATGTATGCAATATGACAAATCTTGAATATTGTATACAGTGTGCGATTTCTAAGAGATTTCTGCAATTCTGAGTGTCATGTCCCATAACTTTGGAATCTTACAGTATTTGCTGTATTATTACTGTTGCGTTGCTATGCAATAAAGTTTGCCTTTTAGAAATTTGTCCTCCGTCTCTCCTTGTCTGCCTCCTTAGCTCTGATGTAAGGTCATTAACCCCTCCATTCTGCCTCATTCTGTGTATGACAGCCATGTTAAGAAGCTTATGTCATTTCATTTCTGCATAACTACAATAATTCAGCTTGAAAATAAACTTTCTTCTGGAATGTTCATACGTGCTTCAGCAGTCGAGTCAAGCTATCTGATTAAATCTTTTTGTGTGAGTACTGGTATATAAAGACAGCCTAGAAACAGGGTCTCTAGAGCCCCACACTCACAGCCTAGTTATACTGTAGAGTCAGAATACTGAGTCTCTGGCACAGAGCTTTGGATATACTATTGATTTAAATGACTGTGTTATACGATATGTCATATGGAAAATGAAAGTGGAAAAATATCATTAATCACTTCGCAAGAAGCTGAATAGAGATGGGCATACACCTGGATGTTTGGGTCCAGCGGGTTTGGCCGAACAGTTACAAAAAGTTCGGGTTCGGGCACCAGAACAGTACTCAGACCCACACCCGAACCCGAACCTCATTCACTTGACTGGAGGGCCCAAACATCCAGTGTTTGCTGTGCTGTAATGTGCATGACACATTAACAGATGTGTCTTTTCTGGGCAGGTGTGGGCTGCTATTTTTAGGTTGGGGGGGCCAATATCCATGGCCCCTTACCAGCCTAAGAATACCAGCCCCCAGCTTTAGCAAGGTTGGTTGTCAAAAATGGGGGGAACCCCATGGTGTTTTTTAAATTATTTATTTAAATAATAAAAATATGGTGTGTGGAGCCCTCTATTCTTGATAACTAGCCTTGCTGAAAATGAAAGCTGAGGGATGCAGCCCCAAGCTGTGAGTTTCATCTAGCTGGTTAGCAAAAATGCAGGGGACTTCATGCCGGTTTTTTAAATTATTTATTTAAATAATTAAAAAATACGGCGTGGGGACCCCTCTATTCTTGATAACTAGCCTTGCTGATGCTGACAGCTGAGGGTGGCAGCCCCCAGCTGTGAGTTTTGCCTTGCTGGTTATTAAAAATAGGGGGGACCCACACCTTTTTTTTTTATTATTTATTTACAGTGCAGGAGCGGCAGATGAATACTCCCAGCCGCCGCCCTTGCTCTTGCTGTTATTAGCGGCAGCAGGTTTTGGATGATGGGAGCAGTAGTCCCATCAGCTGACACCAGTGACTGGAGGTAAACTTTATACCTCCGATCACAGCTGAGCACTAACGCTATCATTTGACAGCATGGGAACTACGGCTCTCTGACCGGCGGGGATGATTTCACATGACAGCATGGCAAACACCTGGTTTTCGAGCAGCCGAACCTGAACATTAACACGGACTCCTTGGTGAAGTCCGTGTTCGGTGTCCGTGCCCGAAGAGTAAATATTTGGTACGGATGCCGAACTTTTCTGTTCTGGTTCGCCCATCTGTAAACTTGAGTCATCCTTATAAAATAATCAATGTGGCCTTGTATTCACAGGGTAATTACTATTCTTACAACATGCTCTTCAACAAAAGATCATACAATAAAATAAAATACAAACTACAGAAACAATAACTAAACAAAAAATGAAACTAAATATGTGAGAACACATCAGCACCTGGAGGCAGGCAATGATGAAACAATAATCCCAGCAAATTTACTTATGGATTATACAGGGTGGAAAGGAGGGAGTGGATGCTATGATGGTGCCAGGTACTGCAACGTGCACTCATATGATCTTTGCTTCAGGAAGCTTGTCTAATGCAAGCACAGCTGTTTTTATTAAAGTTGGTAAGGAAAACATTCAATACAGTTATTATAATCTATAATTTACAAATATGTTTTATCACAATATTTTAAGTTAATAATAAATATAATAATAATAATTTTATTTATATAGTGCCAACATGTTCCGTAGCACTTTACAATTATAGAGGGGATTTGTACAGACAATAGACATTACAGCAAAACAATAATCACAGTTCAAAACAGATACCAAGAGGAGTGAGGGCCCTGCTCGCAAGCTTACAAACTATGAGGAAAAAGGGGAGACACGTGAGGTGGATGGTAACAATTGCTTTAGTTATTCGGACCAGCCATAGTGTAAGGCTCGGGTGTTCATGTAAAGCTGCATGAACCAGTTAACTGCCTAAATATGTAACAGTACAGACAAAGAGGGCTAATTAACTGCATAAAGTGTGTGAGAACACAATGTGAGGAACCTGATTATGGTTTAAGTTCTTTGAATGGGCAACACAGGGATAGTTAGGTTAATGCGTTGAGGCGGTAGGCCAGTCTGAACAAATGCGTTTTTAGGGCACGCTTAAAACTGTGGGGATTGGGGATTAATCGTATTAACCTGGGTAGTGCATTCCAAAGAATTGGCGCAGCACGTGAAAAGTCTTGGAGACGGGAGTGGGAGGTTCTGATTATTGAGGATGTTAACCTCAGATCATTAGCAGAACGGAGAGCATGGGTAGGGTGGTAGACTGAGACCAGGGAGGAGATGTAGGGTGATGCTGAGCCATGGAGTGCTTTATGGGTGAGGGTAATAGTTTTGTACTAAATTCTCGAGTGGATGGGTAACCAGTGTAATGACTGGCACAAGGTAGAGGCATCGGTATAACGATTGGTGAGGAATATGATCCTGGCTGCAGCATTCAGGACAAATCAGAGAGGGGAGAGTTTGGTAAGAGGGAGGCCGATTAGTAGAGAGTTACAATAGTCCAGACGAGAATGAATGAGTGAAACAGTAAGAGTTTTTGCAGTGTTGAAAGTAAGAAAAGGGCGAATTCTAGAAATGTTTTTGAGATGCAGGTAAGAAGAGCAGCCAGTGATCGGATGTGGGGGGTGAATGAAAGCTCGGAATCAAGGATGACCCCAAGGCATGTTGCTTGGGAGTAAAGGTGGAACCACACACGGAGATGGCAATGTCAGGCAAAGGTAGGTTAGCAGAGGGAGAGAACACAAGGAGTTCAGTTTTTGACAGGTTCAGTTTCAGATAGAGGGAAGACATGATGTTAGAGACAGCGGTAAGACAATCACTGGTGTTTTCTAAAAAGGCAGACGTGATATCCGGAGAAAAAGTGTTTAATTGGGTGTCATCAGCATAGAGATGGTACTGATTGTTTGTCCAATAGGGGCAGTATACAAAGAGAAGAGGAGGGGGCCTAGGACTGATCTTGAGGAACCCCAACGGAAAGGGGAAGATGAGAGGAGGAGGAGCCAGCAAAAGATACAGTGAAGAAGCGGTCAGAGAGATAGGAGGAGAACCAGGGGAAAATGGTGTCCTTGAGGCCAATGGAGTGTAGCATAGTGAGGAGGAGCTGATGATCCACAGTATCGAATGCTGTGGGGAGATCCAAGAGAATTAGCATGGAGTAGTGACCATTAGATTTAGCTGTTTGTAAATTATTAGAGACTTTAGTGAGGGCAGTTTCAGTAAAGTGTAAAGAGCGGAAACCAGATTGAAGAGGGTCGAGAAGAGAGTTATCTGAGAGATAGCGGATAAGACGTGAGTGGACCAGGCGTTTGAAGAGTTTAGAGATGAAGGGAAGATTAGGTCTATAATTAGCAGCACAGTTTTGGTTGAGGGATGGTTTTTTAAGTAATGGATGTATGATGTCATGCTTAAATGAGGAGGGAAAGATACCGGGAGAGAGAAAAAGGTTGAATATTTTTGTTAAGTGAGAGGTGACAGCAGGGGAAAGGGACTGGAGGAGATGTGACGGATTGGGGTCACTGGTGTAAGTGGTCAGGTGAGAAGATGCAAGGAGCCTGATTGCTTTTTCTTCTGTAACTGGTTCAAAGTCAGAGAGTGAACTAGATGCAGTGGGGGAGGGAGGACAGTGCATGGTATGAAGGGATTGGGAGATATTTTCCTGTCGGATGTGGTCAATTTTTTCTTTGAAGCAATTGGCCAGATCGTCAGCGCGGAGATCCGTGGTTGGGGCCTGCACTCTTGGGTTGAGTAGGGAATGAAAAGTGTCAAAGAGACGTTTAGGGTTATTGGACAGTGAGGTGATGTGGGTGTTAAAATAGGTTTGTTTGGAGAGGTGGAGGGCAGAGTTGTATGTTTTAAGCATGACCTTATAATGGATGAAATCTTTGGGTAGATTAGATTTTCTCCACAGACGTTCGGCGCACCTGGAGCATTGCTGCAGGAAACGTGTTTGCAGTGTGTGCAACAGTTGTCGCCGTCTGTGCCAAGTTGTTCTATGTATAGGAGGTGCAGCTTCATCCAGGGCACTTTACAGGGTTTCATTGTAATGCTTCAGAGCAGAATCAGGACATGAGATGGAGGAGATTGGGGCCAATGAGGACTGCAAGTTCTTCATAAGTTTCTGGGTGTTAATGGCCTGTATGTTTCTATAAATGTGGAAATTGGGGGTGACCTGAGTGGGATGGCAGTTATTGATAGAGAATGAAAGAAGGTTGTGGTCAGAGAGCGGGAGAGGGGAGTTTGTGAAATCGTCCACTGAGCAAAGCCGGGAGAAGACCAAGTTGAGCGAGTTTCCGACTTCATGCATTGGAGAGTTAGTATGCTGCGAGAGGCCGAAAGAGGAGGTTAGAGATAAAAGGTGAGAAGCAGATGGGAAGAGGGGAAAAGCAATGGGGATGTTGAAATCACCCATGATGAGGGTGGAGATGTCACAGGAGAGAAAATGTGGAAGCCAGGTGGCAAAGTGATCCAGGAACTGATGAGAGGGGCCAGGAGGATGATACACCATCGCCACTCGCATGGAGAAGGGGATGTAGAGTTTGAGAGCATGGACTTCAAAAGAAGGGAAGACAAGTGAGGGTACTTGGGGAATAACTTGGAAGGTACATTTGGTTGATAGGAGCAGACCAACACCTCCACCTGCTCTGTTAAGTTATATTATTTATTTGTCAGCTATATAACCACATTATAAAATCAAGTTTTTTTTCACGTCAGCTAAAGAAACCTGTTAGGCCTGCAGATATCCATGGAATGATCCATAAACTTATATTCTCTACATAAAATGTACTCACAGAAACTGAGTGTCTTGACGTATTTTAAGGCTAAAGGTCCTTGAAAATCAATGATTGTTTATATTTTGCTTATCCATTGTTTCATTATTACTTGTGTGCAACATTCTTTACATATCCCTTTTTAATTGTAACTCTTATCCTAAATAAAATATTTTTATGTCAAATAACCCAGGAAGACCGAATGTTTGCTAGAACAGTTTTCCATATCAAAGTAACTCCAATCTACTATGGTAGTGTTCACACACAACGGTCATGTTGCTAAACTCCAGCAGTCCTGTGCCGCTGTGATCATTTCACTTTTCCCCAGCACTTAGTCTTACAGAGAAAAAGCTGTTTCACTTGCAAGACCTCACGGCCATTACATTATGTGCAAGATTAAGTTATTATGTAGGAAAAGAGTGTAAAGACTGTAGAGGTACATGGCAACGGCAGTTTAAAGATGCAACATAACTGCTGTGTGTGGACGCAGTCTAAGGCCGGAGTCACACTACCGTATAATATAGACGAGTGCTATGCGATAAAACATCGCATAGCACTCAGACCACTATTCATCTATGGGGCAGCTCCCATCACCGTTTTTTCCTCTGCCGTATTCAGTGTGTGACTGAAATCGCAGCATGCTGCGATTGTCACCGACACTCGGCCGAGTCTCAGCTCACTCGCACCCATATAAGCCTATGGGTGCGAGTGAGACAATGCACATCACTCGGATATCATCCGAGTGATGTGCGTTATACTCTGACCCCAGCAATGGAGGAGATGGAGAAATTAGTTTCTCTGCCTCATCTACAGCTGTGCTCTGATCCTCCCTGTGCGAGAGGCTCGGAGCACAGACACATGACACTCGGCTTCCACTTGCAGCAGAGCAGGAGCCAAGGGTCATTAGCATATCGCATCCGATGCTCTCGCATCAGATGCAATACGCTAGTGTGACTCCAGCCTATGGGTTGATTTACTGGCGTCTTTGTGTTGTTTTTTTCCCCCAACTTGTCACATAACTGTAGCAGTTTTTCCATGATTTTGTGCAAATAGCAACAAAAAAAGTAAATACACCCCTAGTCACCAGTTGTTGGCAATAGTACCAAAACCTTGGCCATCTAACACACAAGTGTTTTTTTTTACCTAACCTCCCTGTCTTCAAAGCTTCCTCTATAGCACCGATGACAGGCAGGTATGCAATTTTGTGATTACAAAAAAACACTCAGATGTAATTTTTCACCTTGACAAATTGCAGCTCTTGGATGATAGTTTTATTACATGAGTTGCCATCCCCACTTTTTGAACATATTTCCACACAGGAGCTGTTGATTTGTGATGTGACAGAGCCACAAAGACATCGTTGTATATCATCCCTGGTATAATAAGAGAAACCATGACGAAAGCAAAGAGCAAGGCAGGCGTCATCGGGGAAAGGTATTGGTGTCACAAGAGAATAATGCACAGGCGTGTCAGAGGGTCCCCTTAAACATGAGACATATTTATCTGCTGGGAAGAAAAAGAACAATTATTATCACACATAGAAACAATGAGAATATGATAATATAACCAAGCATCTATAATTGTCTAGATTATTTTATATTATTAGCTGTCCCCCATATTACTATAGCAGACCCCTTGAGTACTCAGCAGGAGGCAGACAGTAGCAGAATCTGCGTCAGGTAGCGACATTCAGACTGAATGTTACTCCTACCGTATATTATGACCAACTGCCCACTGTCACGATTTTTCCTATCGGTGTGTCTGGAATCAGAGGCTGGGGTATGCTTAGCTGTCAGTGTGTTGAACGATAACTCCGCCGCTCAATCAGAGCCAGGGTTTCCTCCATGTATTTCCTGCTCGGAGTGATTACCTGACTATTTAGCTGGCTCTCTGCATTCAGTTACTGCCAGTTGTAGCTTATACTCATTGGTGTTTTTGTGACTTGTGTTCCTGTGCTCAGTCTCAGATCTATTGTTACCCAACATTTGACTTTGTTTCTGACCATCCATGTGCCTAGCCCATCTGTCTTGATTGGCTATATTCCTGGAATCCTGACCTCAGATTGTGACCTGACCACGCCTTTGTATTATCCCTTTGTTTATGACAAGTTTTATTGGTTTGCCCATGAGTAGTGACTAGCATCACATTACAACTGACCTGACATTCTTTTTTAGTATGGATCCTATTTGAACACTGTTCAATCAGGTGACGAGTCTGACACAGGTAGTTCAGGATCTGGCCAGGGAGCACCAGAAACTAGAAACGTCACAGTCCCAAATGCACTATCAGGATGCAGTGGACCCATGTAGTTAAGATGGCTGCAACACAGGTGCAAAAATACAAAAATACTGATGAGACAACCACTCACAGCCTGCCAATCCTAATGGGGGGTGGTTGCTTGGTCTTGTAAACTTGTAAACTGTGGTGTCTGTTCACATGGGATGCATCTGGATAGCGCTGGGCAGCCTGCCTGATCTAATAGTATGGGTGTAACTAATAGGCTGTTAACCTGGATGCTGTGCATTTCCATTGTGTGAACAGCGCCACATACAAGTCTTCTTTGTGCAATTACATACCAAGCAACCACCCCCCTTTGGGATATTGGCAGGCTGTGAGTGGTGAAATCAGCTGGCATTTTCCCACACTAAAGAGTTCATCTGAGTTCAGGCTGTGAGGGAGCGCAGCTTAAGTGACATCACCGCTAGTCACTGAAGCTCCGCTCCCATCATTTCATTAATTCCCCAGTAGGTCGCATTAGCACCGCTCCCGGTTGTAAACTACACTGCTCAAAAAAATAAAGGGAACACATAAACAACAGAATATAACTCCAAGTAAATCAAACTTCTGTGAAATCAAACTGTCCACTTAGGAAGCAACACTGTTTGACAATCAATTTCATATGCTGTTGTGCAAATGGAATAGACAACAGATGGAAATTATTGGCAATTATCAAGACACACTCAATAAAGGAGTGGTTCTGCAGGTGGGGACGACAGACCACATCTCAGTACCAATGCTTTCTGGCTGATGTTTTGGTCACTTTTGAATGTTGGTTGTGCTTTCACACTCGTGGTAGCATGAGACGGACTTTACAACCCACACAAGTGGCTCAGGTAGTGCAGCTCATCCAGGATGGCACATCAATGAGAGCTGTGGCAAGAAGGTTTGCTGTGTCTTTCAGCGTAGTGTCCAGAGGCTGGAGGCACTACGAGGAGACAGGCCAGTACACCAGGAGACATGGGGGGCCATAGGAGAGCAACAACCCAGCCACAGGACCGCTACCTCAGCCTTTGTGCAAGGAGGAACAGGAGGAGCACTGCCAGAGCCCTGCAAAATGACCTCCAGCAGGCCACAAATGTGCATGTGTCTGCACAAACGGTTAGAAACCGACTCCATGAGAATGGTCTGAGTGCCCAACGTCCACAGATGGGGTTGTGCTCACAGCCCAACACCGTGCAGGATGCTTGGCATTTGCCACAGAACACCAGGATTGGCAAATTCACCACTGGTGCCCTGTGCTCTTCACAGATGAAAGCAGGTTCACACTGAGCACATGTGACAGATGTGACAGAGTCTGGAGACGCCGTGGAAAGCGATCTGCTGCCTGCAACATCCTTCAGCATGACCGGTTTGGCAGTGGGTTAGTAATGGTGTGGGGTGGCATTTCTTTGGAGAGCCGCACAGCACTCCATGTACTCACCAGAGGTAGCCTGACTGGCATTAGGTACCGAGATGAGATCCTCAGACCCCTTGTGAGACCATATGTTGGTGCGGTTGGCCCTGGGTTCCTCCTAATGCAGGACAATGCCAGACCTCATGTGGCTGGAGTGTGTCAGCAGTTCCTGCAAGATGAAGGCATTGAAGATATGGACTGGCCCGGCCATTCCCCAGACCTGAATCCAATTGAACACATCTGGGACATCATGTCTCGCACCATCCACCAACGTCACATTGCACCAAAGACTGTCCAGGAGTTGGCCGATGCTTTAGTCCAGGTCCGGGAGGAGATCCCTCAGGAGACCATACGCTGCCTCTTCAGGAGCATGCCCAGGCGTTGTAGGGAGGTCATACAGGCACTTGGAGGCCACACACACTGAGCATCATTTCCTTGTCTTGAGGCATTTCCACTGAAGTTGGATCAGCCTGTAACTTCATTTTCCACTTTGATTTTGAGCATCATTCCAACTTCAGGCCTCCATGGGATATTTGGGATATTAGTTGTGATTTACACGTTGATAATTTTTCGGTTTTATTGTTCTCAACACATTCCACTATGTAATGAATAAAGATTTACAAATGGAATATTTCATTCAGTGATATCTAGGATGTGGGATTTTAGTGTTCCCCTTATTTCTTTGAGCAGTGTATATATATATATATATATATATACATATTATATATATATATATATATATATATATATATATATATATGTGTGTGTGTGTGTTTTGAAGATTATTTGGTTTTAAAATGATGTTTACAGTTGTGTTTTACAATGAGAGAACTGCTGTATGTAAAAGATCATGTTAAAATCACATTGCATACGGATGCCATACGGATGTCACAGTGTTACTAGATGCGAGGATATCGCGTCCACGCATTGCAAACGGATTACATACGGATCACTGTTCGGGAACATTTGTGCGATTCTTGGCCGTCCTGACCGATTTTTTTTGTATGGTAAGAGTGACTCCAGCCTAACATGTATCCTAGGAAGGTGAAGGCCATAATTAATTGAGTTCAACCTCGCGACCTTAAAGCATTGCAGCGTTTTCTAGTATTTGCCAATTTCTACAGAATGTTTATTAGGGATTTTTCTCAAATTGGCAGTTTGATGGAAGACAAAGTAAAGAGTGAGAAGAAAATCATATTGTGCCCTGTTATGCAGATATTTAAACTGGTATTTAGCCTGGTACTTTAATGGTTCTTTCCTTGTATCTTACCACAGGGAAGCAAAGATAAACTGGTCTCCTGAATGCAACGCTCTGTCTCTGGGTCTATGATTAAATTTACTCCTGCTGCCAAATGAGAAATGAAATGGTGTAAAGGACAGCCACATGGTACACGGTTGCCAGATAGATCCCTGCAATAAAATAATAACAGTGTGGTTGAAAATACCAAGACAATGAGAACTAGAAAGTGACCATACGTTTCATTGAAGCAAAACCTAATTGTTCTGGAGCTTTAAGCAATTACTCTGCCCCCTACCTTCATTATGTAGAGCATTGTTATAATTTAGAGTGTCAAAGTTACTTTGCATCCATTCTGGCAACAGGGCTGAGCACCACTGCTTACTATACTTATGCAATGAATGTTTCCACCATAAAATACCATATATGTCAAGATGTGATATGGTGGCATGGTTATAGAGCTGGATAACAAGATTGTCCCTTTAATTTACCACCTAATTATTATCAGGGGGCTCTAATTCATAGGACCATCATAGACAACAGTATGTCTTTCATAAACAGCAATGCACAATAGTGTAAGCTACGTAAGTGGGTGAAGGGGATACAGATTCACCTGCCTTGCAATCTACAGGGGCTCAAAAGGTCCTTTTGGCCTGTATGAGAAGACTAATACTATTTAAGGCCAGTAATAGTTAAAGGCCCTGTTTAAGAATTTGCATTGGGTTCCACAAGCTTCAATCAGGTTACATCAATGAGCCACTAATAAACAATAGTATCAGTAGAGTATAGTGGTTTTCTAAGGCAGTAAAATGGTTATTCGGAAAATATAATCATACAATTGAAGACAATAAAAGCTGTGTAAATGTATATTCAGTAAATGTTGTGAGTAAACTGTAATACTTACACAGGCCTCCAAATATTGCAAGCTGGATTGCAGTATACCAAGCAGTTGGAAAGTAGAAATCCTATTTTACACTCAATCAATCAATCAATCAATCAATCAATCAATATTAGAAAAAGTAGTAAGGACAATGCTCCAAAGTTTCCCAGGAGACATTTTTCAACAGGACAACACCAGGCCACATGTTGCTTGTGCATCTGTGAGTAGCCTGCATGGACTAAACCTTCTACCATGGCCTGTAGTGTCTCCGGACTTGTCTTCCATCATGCACATCTGAGACATCATTGGACAGCAAATGTAAAAGGAGTTGCCAGCAGTGGTGTCAGGACTCTGAACATTTTTTACCTTTTGTGCATTACTGCCCTTTTCCAAGATGGCGTCTTTGGTCTCATGTGCACTGTGTCTTCCTGCTATAAAACTCCACCCCAGCCTTCAGTCTGTGCTAGAGTATTCTGCCTTGCATCCAGCTCCTGACCTCTGATTACTCCCTGGCTATACACCTGCTCCTGTGAACCTGTGTGGTGATCCTGCTACTCTGCTCTGAGTTCCTGCTGCATACACAAGTTTCTAGTAATCCTCCTTCATCTGCTGCTCGTGTTTACTTCCATCTGCATTTGCTGGACATGTAAGCTGTTGCTGCTTTGCAATAACCTGAGACTATTTACCAGGCCTCCCTGGTTGAGCTAAGATATGATTTGAACTGCCTAATAAGCATATCTATCTGTGTCTGGACTAAGACAAGGATTTATTCGTGTCAAGTATCCTCAAGAATAACTGTGCTTCATAGACTTTCTGCTTGATTGCATTTTTCTCTGACGTTTCCTATAGACTGCTAAGCTGCATTTATTATTTGCACCAAGTGTTGTGGACTTGAGTTTCTCTCTGCACATGTTTGAATCACCGTGTGATAATATAGACTTTACCACTTATAAAACTGTGTCCTGTAGTTGTCGTGTTACACACACAGAGTCTCCTGAGTTATCCCCTATAATTATTACAGAATACTCTAGCCTAAAAAAAAAAAGGAGACTGCTGGAACAATGACTGCAGAAAGCAGATTAGAGCAGGTGTTTTCCATAATTAGATCACTGCAGAAAGATGTGGAAGGTCTGCAAAAGAAGTTTGGAAGCTTTGAACACAATCAACAGGTGTTTGGACAAACTTTGCAGGACTTGAGCAACCGCATGGCAGCCCAGGAAAACAAACTTGCTGGCATAGAGTCCCAGTATGGACGGGCTTTTCAGGACATAAGCACGCAAATAGCTGCACAAGTGACTCTACCCTCTGGGCAACCACCACCAGCTAGCCCACCTAAGTTGCCCCCATTCAGATTTAATGGTGATCGCGACAAATTTCGTGGCTTTGTGAATCAATGTATGCTATATTTTGATGTGCATGCTGACCGTTTTCCTACTGATAGATCCAAAGTACTGTGTGTAATAATGCTACTGACCTCACGAGTGCTTGCCTGGGCGAATCCGATGATTTAGTCTCGTGACCCACTGTTAAATGACTTGGATGATTTCTTGGCCGCTATGGCATTAATGTTTGATGACCCTAATCGCCGTGCAACCGCTGAATTTGCTTTGTTGTCTTTACGCCAGGCTAAATGTTCTGTTATTGAGTATGCCACTGAATTCAGGATATTGGCGGTAGATACCAATTGGGACAGTTATGCACAATTGCCTATTTTTAAAAGGGGTCTGTCTAGTATTGTAAAAGATGAACTAGCCCGCTCTGAATCACCACAAGAGCTAGAGACATTTACACAGCATTGTGTGCGCATAGACATTCGCCTTACTGAGCGTAGGCAGGAGAAATTTGCTGCATATAAACGTGTTTCTAACTTTTCCCTTCCTTCCAAAGAGCCTGCAGGTAAAACCTCTCAGGGGGTGGAGGAGGTGCCCATGCAAATTGATTCCGTTCAGAGGCGCGAGATCAATGAGCGCCGGGAGCATCGCCTTCGTGAAAGTCTATGTTTCTACTGCGGCCAGTCTGACCACTTCTTGATCAATTGTCCTAAGTGTCCTAGACGGCCTAACAAGGTGCTAGCAGCAATAGGGGAGTATGACAACTGTGATGATGAATCTGACATCTCTGAATGTAGACTGCCTTTAAACGCTGTATTCCATTCACTTTCTATGACTTCACCCCCCAAGGAGCTGAAGGAAAAGAACTCTCACTGTTCTCTCCCTATTAAGATCCTGTGTTCAGGACAGTGGATTTCCAGTTCAGCTATGATTGACTCTGGTGCAGGTGGCAATTTCATGGATATCGCATTCGCCAAGGAACATGGTATTAAAATTCAGCAAAGACCCTCTCTGTTATGATTTCCAATGGCAAGGAAACATCAGAAGCATAGAATAAACGGACAAGCTCTCGGGTGATGGAAACTAGAGCTGACCGCGATGCTAAACCTACACACCACACTAGAAGTAGCCAGGGGGCATTCCTGCGTTGTCTCTAGATGCCGCGCGCCAGCCGGAGAACTAACTACCCCTGGTAGAAGAAAACACAGTCCTGGCTTGCCTCCAGAGAATGTCCCCACAGGAGATAGCGGCCCCCCACATATAATAACGGTGAGAGCAGATGAAAAGACACACGTAGTATGAAAGCAGATTTAGCACAGAGAGGCCCGCTAACTAAATAGCAGAAAGATACAACAGAGGACTTCGCGGTCAGCTGCAAAACCCTTCAAAACACCATCCTGAAATTACCTTAACTCATGTGACAACTCATGACACCGGAGTGGTAATTTCAGCCCAACAAGAGCTTCCAGCTGCAGAGATTCACATAAGTGCAAACTGGACAAAACATACAAAAAAAGACTTAAGGACTAAAGTGTCCAACTTAGCTGAGCAGAAAACTGGGAGCAGGAACATGCAACAGAATCACTCTGGATACATTGATGGCCAGCATTAGAATGACTGAGGAGCAAGGTTAAATAGGATACTCCCACATCCTGATAGGAACAGGTGAACTGAGAAGGCAAGGCTTGCAGGACACCAGTACCACAAGAGACCACCGGGGGAGCCCACGAACCGAATCACAACAGTACCCCCCCTTAAGGAGGGAGCACCGAACGCTCACAAGAACCACCAGGGCGATCTGGATGAGCCCTATGAAAGGCACGGACCAAATCAGAAGCATGAACATCAGAAGCATAGAATAAACGGACAAGCTCTCGGGTGATGGAAACTAGAGCTGACCGCGATGCTAAACCTACACACCACACTAGAAGTAGCCAGGGGGCATTCCTGCGTTGTCTCTAGATGCCGCGCGCCAGCCGGAGAACTAACTACCCCTGGTAGAAGAAAACACAGTCCTGGCTTGCCTCCAGAGAATGTCCCCACAGGAGATAGCGGCCCCCCACATATAATAACGGTGAGAGCAGATGAAAAGACACACGTAGTATGAAAGCAGATTTAGCACAGAGAGGCCCGCTAACTAAATAGCAGAAAGATACAACAGAGGACTTCGCGGTCAGCTGCAAAACCCTTCAAAACACCATCCTGAAATTACCTTAACTCATGTGACAACTCATGACACCGGAGTGGTAATTTCAGCCCAACAAGAGCTTCCAGCTGCAGAGATTCACATAAGTGCAAACTGGACAAAACATACAAAAAAAGACTTAAGGACTAAAGTGTCCAACTTAGCTGAGCAGAAAACTGGGAGCAGGAACATGCAACAGAATCACTCTGGATACATTGATGGCCAGCATTAGAATGACTGAGGAGCAAGGTTAAATAGGATACTCCCACATCCTGATAGGAACAGGTGAACTGAGAAGGCAAGGCTTGCAGGACACCAGTACCACAAGAGACCACCGGGGGAGCCCACGAACCGAATCACAACACCTCTCCAATTACCATGGAAACAGTGGATGGGTAACCTTTAATCTCTGGGCCTGTGGATCAGGAGACCGTACCCCTTGAAATTTTGTTGGAGCCTAATCATCAGAAGCAACTTTCTATCTTGCTAATTTCTTCTCCTCATTTTCCTGTGATTTTAGGCATTCCTTGGTTGCGTTCTCAGAACCCAATTATCAACTGGGAGACCAAGGAGATTATCTTCCCAACAAGGAGCAACTCAGCGTTTACAGAAGCTGTCCCTGAGTCCACGGCTACGGAACCACATGTACAGGTATTTCCTTTACCTCCAGCTTATAAAGAGTTCTCTGGCATCTGTGACAAAAAGAATGCAGATCAGCTTCCTCCACACAGGCATTATGACTGTCCCATTGAGCTGCTTCCCGGGGCAGCCATTCCTTTTTGTAACGTATACCCTTTGGCGGCACCTGAGCTTCAAGCCTTAAAGGAGTATATTGATGAAAATCTGGTCAAAGGCTTCATACGTCCTTCTTTGTCACCAGCAGGGGCACCTATCTTTTTTGTAAAGAAGAAGGATGGGACCCTGAGACCCTGTGTTGACTATCGAGAACTCAATAAGGTAACCCTACGAAACCGATACCCTTTGCCTCTGATTCCCGAATTACTGGAAAGAGTCCGCCATGCTAAGGTGTTCTCTAAACTGGATCTTCGTGGGGCTTATAATTTGGTGCGTATTCGTCCAGGGGATGAGTGGAAGACAGCATTCAGATGCCGGTATGGACACTTTGAATCTCTTGTGATGCCCTTCGGGCTTTGTAACGCCCCTGCAACATTTCAACACCTTGCTAATAACATTTTCAGAGATTTGTTGGACCAGTTTGTAGTGATCTATTTGGATGATATACTAATCTTTTCTGACTCTCTACAGGAACATGAAGAACATGTCAAAACTGTTTTAAGACGTCTGAAAGAGAACCATCTGTATATTAAGTTGGAGAAATGCGAGTTCCATCGTTCTGAGATACAGTTCTTAGGTTATATCATCTCTCCCCAGGGGCTGAACATGGAATCTGGTAAGATTCAGTCTATCCTTGACTGGCCGGTACCCAATAACGTTAAGGAGGTCCAACGCTTTATTGGTTTTGCAAATTTCTACAGACGCTTCATTCGAAATTTTTCTGATATTGTCCGTCCCATTACTTCCTTGACAAAGAAGGAAAAGCCCTTTAAGTGGTCATCACAGGCTCAAGAAGCTTTTGATCAGCTTAAGATCTGTTTCACATCAGCACCGCTGTTGATACATCCAGATCCAACACTTCCTTTCCTTGTGGAAGTGGACGCTTCTGATAATGCTTTGGGGGCTATTCTCTCCCAAAGAACTGGAGAGAATGGTCTGCCACATCCTTGTGCTTTCTTTTCCCATAGACTAACCTCAGCAGAGAAGAATTACAACGTGGGAGACAAGGAATTGCTGTCTATTATTGCGGCTTTCAAAGAATGTAGGCATCATCTGCAAGGAGCTGCACAACAGATCATAGTGCTAACTGACCATCGCAAACTAGAGTTCCTTAGATCCGCTAGATGTCTTTCTCCTCATCAGGCTCGTTGGAACTTATTTTTAAATCAATTTAACTTTGTTATCTCGTACCGTCCAGGTTCTCGTAATGGGAAGGCTGATGCTTTATCCCGAATCCATGCTGCGGATTCCGTACCTGGAACCCCGTCCAAGACCATTCTATCTGATGCCAATTTCATTGGAGTTATCCATGAGCAGGACTTGTGGAAGGAGTGCAGGGAGGCCTATGAAGGTGATGTATTTCTGGCCAATCCACCTGTGGATATTAATCTTGTCTTTAAGGGTGGCATGTAGTTCAGAGATCGACGTATCTACGTCCCGGAGGTTGTCCGTCTTCAGATCCTCAAGTTGGTACATGACTCCAAGTTGGCTGGTCACAGGGGGGGTACAGAAGACACAAGAGTTCCTGAGCCGATTCTTCTGGTGGCCAACTTGCCTGAAGGATACCAAGGACTATGTTCTCTCTTGCGAGGTATGTGCCCATTACAAGACTCCTCATGTGGCACCTACGGGTCTTCTACAACCATTACCTGTTCCGTCCCGCCCTTGGGGGTCTATATCAATGGACTTTATTGTGGAGCTGCCTACATCGGGGGGCATGAATACAATCATGGTGGTAGTTGATTGCCTGACTAAAGCTGCTCATTTTGTTCCATGCACCGGCCTCCCCTCAGCTAAAAATACAGTGAACTTGGTTATACAGAATGTCTTTCGGTTGCACGGGGTTCTGGATGAGATCATCTCTGACCATGGAGTACAGTTCACTTCAATATTCTGGAAGGGGTTTTTCTCTGCACTCAATATTAATGTCTGTCTCTTTTCTGCTTACCATCCCCAGACAAATGGTCAGACTGAGCGTACCAACCAGACACTGGAACAATATCTAAGATGCTATGTCAGCCATCTCCAGGATGATTGGTTGGAGTTGTTGCCGTTAGCTGAATTTTCATATAATAATTCTCAGAGCACCTCCACTAAATTTACACCTTTCTTTGCCAATCTGGGTTATCATCCGTGTATTTTACCTAGGTCTCCAATTAATTCTCCGGTTCCGGCAGTGGAGGAAAGGCTGACTGCGATGAGACAAAATCTGGAGGTTCTGAAGGAATCCCTGACCACAGCTCAAGAACGTTATAAGAGATCGGCTGATAGATTCCGTAAACCTGCACTCATGTTCAAGGTAGGAGATTCCGTGTGGTTAGCAACTAAGAATCTGAAGTTAAACGTTCCTTCACAAAAACTTGGACAGAAATTCATTGGCCCTTTCAAGATCAACGGTATTGTGAGCTCTGTGGCCTGTCGGCTGAAGCTGCCTAGGACAATGAAGGTACACCCAGTTTTTCATGTATCTTTACTAAAGCCTGTGTCTCCTAATACCTTCCAGGGACGTGTTGTGCCACCTCCGCAGCCTGTGGTGATTGATGGGCAAGAACAATTTGTGGTGGAGGAAATTATTGATTCCAGGATTCGCAGGAATCGGCTCCAATATCTGATAAGATGGCAGGGATATCCCCCCTGAGGAAGACTCTTGGGAACCTGTTGTGTATCCGCTTTTTGGGCTCCCCTGGTGGTTGCTGGTGGTACTGGTGACTTGTTTGCACTTTGCTTCTTCTGTTCACCTGCTTCCATCAGTGTTTGGGAGTTTCCTATTTAGCCTTGCTCTCCAGTCATTTCCTTGCCGGTCATCATTGTAACCAGAGCCTTCGGTTGCATGTTCCTGCTACTAGTCTGCTGATCAGCTAAGTGGACTTTGTCCTTTTGTTTTGTACCTTTTGTCCAGTTTGCAGTTTTTGTAATTCTCTGTAGCTGGAAGCTCTTGCGGGCTGAAATTGCCACTCCTGTGTCATGAGTTGGCACAGGAGTCTTAAAGTAATTTCAGGATGGTTTTTGAAAGGGTTTTCAGTTGACCGTGAAGTCCTCTTTTGTATCCTTCTGCTATCTAGTAAGTGGACCTCTCTTTGCTAAATCTACTTTCATACTGTGTATGTCTTTTCCTCTTAATTCACCGTTATTACATGTGGGGGGCTGCTATCATCTTTTGGGGTATTTCCCTAGAGGTAAGCCAGGTCTGTTTCTTCCTCTACCAGGCGTAGTTAGTCCTCCGGCTGGCGCGTGGCATATAGGAAGCCGTAGGTATGCTCCCTGGCTACTGTTAGTTGTGTGGTAGATTTAGCTCACGGTCAACTCGAGTTTCCATCACCCGAGAGCTCGTTCGTTACTTATGTGTTTTTTACGTTCCCTTGCCATTGGGAACCATGACAGGAACCTGTGGAAAACATCAATGCCCAACAGAAGATTTCTCGTTTTCATCAGAGATTCCCTGAGAAACCAGGTCCAGGATCGTCTTGAGGCCGCTTCTAAGGAGGGAGTAATGTCAGGACTCTGAACATTTTTTACCTTTTGTGCATTACTGCCCTTTTCCAAGATGGCGTCTTTGGTCTCATGTGCACTGTGTCTTCCTGCTATAAAACTCCACCCCAGCCATCAGTCTGTGCTAGAGTATTCTGCCTTGCATCCAGCTCCTGACCTCTGATAACTCCCTGGCTATACACCTGCTCCTGTGAACCTGTGTGGTGATCCTGCTACTCTGCTCTGAGTTCCTGCTGCATACACAAGTTTCTAGTAATCCTCCTTCATCTGCTGCTCGTGTTTACTACCATCTGCATTTGCTGGACATGTAAGCTGTTGCTGCTTTGCAATAACCTGAGACTATTTACCAGGCCTCCCTGGTTGAGCTAAGATATGATTTGAACTGCCTAATAAGCATACCTATCTGTGTCTGGACTAAGACAAGGATTTATTCGTGTCAAGTATCCTCAAGAATAACTGTGCTTCATAGACTTTCTGCTTGATTGCATTTTTCTCTGAAGTTTCCTATAGACTGCTAAGCTGCGTTTATTATTTGCACCAAGTGTTGTGGACTTGAGTTTCTCTCTGCACCTGTTTGAATCACCGTGTGATAATATAGACTTTACCACTTATAAAACTGTGTCCTGTAGTTGTCTTGTTCCACGCAAAGAGTCTCCTGAGTTATCCCCTATAATTATTACAAGTGGATCTTGATGATTGCCCAATTGCAGTCAGCATGGCAAAACATTCCTCAGACAATCATTAAGAACCATATCAAGGTGTTTAAGTGTGGGGATTTCTGCATGTAGTGCTCATACTCAATACTGAATAATAAGAAATGTTTTTATTTTGCTTCCATTTCCATCATTTTCATTACTATGTGTATCCATCCTTGGATTTTCATAAATCCAAGACTTTTCTTTCTTATTATTGAGATTTCAAAGTTGAGGATTGTATAACCGTATTTTAGGACCACAATGGGATGTGGGTTGATAACGCCTGAAAATTATAATTAAGACATAAGAATATTTGGGAACAATCTATGATTTACATATAAAAGTACTCACAAAGTCTGCAGTCCAGGAAAGAAATCATTCCAGAATTCATCAATTATCCAAATGTTGTTGTGACTTAGATTTCTGAAGGGAGAAAAAGTAGAACAGAAGAACTATGCATGTGATATATACACAGAACCATCATTAGAATACTGCATCTCCCATCTACTAAGTACTCACAGGTTCCTTATGTTGTGGAGCCCATTAAAGTCCTTTGAGTGTAGTAAACTCAACTGGTTTCCGGAGAGGTCCCTGAAGGAATAGGAAATGTTCAGGTAAATATTCTTTTTATTTTAATAGATCCAGATCCACTGATTCAGCACTCTAATTGCCATATCTGATAGGCTGCATTCACACATTCAGTAATTGGTCAGTATTTTACCTCAGTATTTGTAAGTCGAAACCAGGAGTGGGTGATAAATACAGAAGTGGTGACGTTTTTCTATTATACTTTTCCTCTGACTTTTCCGCTCCTGGTTTTGGCTATGAATACTGATGTATACAATACTGACCAAAAGTACTGATGTGTGAATCATGGCCATAGTGAAATTCATCTATTGATTTCTCAGTCTTGCCACCTTTTATCTGTCAACTATGTTTTGTCAACCTGCTGAATGTAAGGTGTAAAAGAGGTTAGATGGAGGTATCTGACAACACAGAACTAGCATGCTTGTTGTCTGTTACCATGGGACACACATACAGTGGGTACGGAAAGTATTCAGACCGCTTAAAATTTTTCACTCTTTGTTTCATTGCAACCATTTGGTAAATTCAAAAAACTTCATTTTTTTCTCATTAATGTACACTCTGCACCCCTTCTTGACTGAAAAACAGAAATGTAGTAATTTTTGCAGATTTAATAAAAAAAACCTGAAATATTACATGATCCTCCTTGAGATGGTTCTACTCCTTCATTGGAGTCCAGCTGTGTTTAATTAAACTGATAAGACTTGATTTGGAAAGGCACACACCTGTCTACATAAGACCTAAAGGTACCGTCACACTAAGCGACGCTGCAGCGATAGCGACAACGATGCCGATCGCTGCAGCGTCGCTGTTTGATCGCTGGAGAGCTGTCACACAGACCGCTCTCCAGCGACCAACGATGCCGAGGTCCCTGGGTAACCAGGGTAAACATCGGGTTGCTAAGCGCAGGGCCGCGCTTAGTAACCCGATGTTTACCCTGGTTACCAGAGTAAAATGTAAAAAAAACAAACAGTACATACTTACATGCGTCCCCCGGCGTCCGCTTCCTGCAATGACTGAGCACCGGCAGTAGCAGGGCACAGCGGTGACGTCACCGCTGTGCTGTGGTTTCACTTTCACTTTGCGGCGCTCAGTCAGTGTGGGAAGCGGACGCCGGGGGACGCATGTGAGTATGTGCTGTTTGTTTTTTTTACATTTTACGCTGGTAACCAGGGTAAACATCGGGTTACTAAGCGCGGCCCTGCGCTTAGTAACCCGATATTTACCCTGGTTACCAGTGTAAAACATCGCTGGTATCGTTGCTTTTGCTGTCAAACACAACGATACACGGCGATCGGACGACCAAATAAAGTTCTGAACTTTATTCAGCGACCAGCGATATCACAGCAGGATCCTGATCGCTGCTGCGTGTCAAACTAAACGATATCGCTAGCCAGGACGCTGCAACGTCACGGATCGCTAGCGATATCGTTTAGTGTGACGGTACCTTAACAGCTCACAGTGCATGTCAGACCAAAGACAGGGAATGGAGGTAAGTGAGCAACTGATCTCACCCAGCTCTTTCAGCTGTTCGTAAAAACCTGGACCCATAATCCTGGTCCATTAAAATACCTCTCAGCACTATGTGTGCTGGAGCCTGCATCTCCGGGTCCTACATCACTGAGGCTTGGCACCTCAGGGACACATACCTACCGTCCACGACCTGTCCAGCTACCACTTTACATCAAAAGACTTTACGAAGAGAAGTAAATATGCCTTATCTTTATGAACTATTTGGGAATTTATGGACAGTTGGCAACCCTGATGACAGGCTAAGGTGATTAAAGAAGCACTCCTCACATCAAAGTTTTTATCCTATTAATATATTGCAATCATCATACTATATATAACACTGTGTACTTACAATTTGTCATGATCCAGACCAGGTTTGAGTCCTGTCTTCCCCTTTGTCCGGTCTGGTCATGCCATGGGGTTAACTTTTTCAGCCTCACTCTGGTCTCAGGTTTGCTATTTATCTCCGTTGTATCCTGCAGACCATGTCAGTTATAGTTTCTGCCTATGGCATGTGTAGCTGACTCCGTTTGCTCTTATTTGTCCTGCTGCTTGCTTACTGAACACAGGTCTGTTTATCCCCTCTTCCCTTTCCGACTCTGTGTTCCCCTTTCGTGTATTGACTCACTGATTTTGACTTGGCTTGGACCCTGACCTATTGTTTTGTCTTGTCTTTGGCATATCCGCTGCTGACTGGTACTGACCCATTTGGCTTGTTATTGACTCTGTGTTTGCTTATTCCTTTTGTACTGCGCTACAGTCATATATCGACCCGGCTTGTTTTGACTATTCTGCTGCCACCTGGGGGTGGCCTCCCTGCTGTGTTGCAGGTCTGGTCTTGCTGTGTGCAGTCCTCGGGACACAGTGAGAAATATTTATCCCCTCCCGCTCATCCCTGATTTGTATAACCAATTATGTGGAGCCAAGTGGTTTTCTAAATTGGACCTCAGGGGAGCATATAATCTTATCCGTATTCGGGAAGGGGATGAGTGGAAAACAGCATTTCTCACCTCTTTGGGTTTGTTTTGAGATTTGGTTATACTCTTTGGTCTCACTAACACGCCAGCCGTCTTTCAGAATTTTATTAACCATGTATTTTCTGATTTATTTGGGTGCTTTATGGTGGTTACTTAGATGGTATCCTGGTATTCTCATCTGACAAACAAGATCACATAGGTCATATACATGCAGTTCTCCAGAGGTTATGGGAGAACTCTTTTTGCTAAACCTGAAAAATGTTCATTTTTTTGTCTAAGAGCTGTCCTTTTTGGGTTCATTCTGTCTGCCAAGGGGTTTCGTATGGACCCTGGGAAGGTACGGGCCATTGTGGATGGCATGCAACCCAGAGACCTGAAGGGTCTTCAGCATTTTGGGGGTTTGCCAATTACTACAGGAAATTCATTAATGGGTTTTCACAGGGGGTGAAGCCCCTCACGGATCTTACTCATAAGGGGGCTGATCTCAAAAACTGGTCAGCTCCAGCAGTGCCGACGTTTTCTTAATTAAAGGAATGCTTTATGTCTGCTCCTGTTTGATATAGCCCGATCCATCTGAACCGTTTATTGTTGAGGTGGACACATCGGAGGTGCGGGTAGGGGGTGGTGTTGTCCCAAGGACCCGCCACTTTGACTAACCTGAGACCTGTGCCTTTTTTGCTAAGAAATTCTCTCCCGCTGAGAGAAATTACGATGTCAGGAATCGGGAGTTGCTGGCCATAAAGTTGGCTTTTGAAGAATGGAGGCACTTTTTGGAGGGGTTGTTCATTGGATAACGGTGATTATGGACCACAAGAACTTGTCCTATATTGAGTCTTCCAAACGTTTAACTCCTAGACAGGCGAGGTGGTCACTTTTTTTTTTTTACGCTTTCATTTTTTCGTCACCTTTCGACCTGGTTCCAAAAATGTCAAGGCCGATGCTTTGTCTCGTAGCTTGGATCCAATATCACCTCCTGAACCTCCTTCCTCTGTTCTTCAGCATGGGGTGGTCGTGACAGCAGTGTCCTCAGCATTGGAGCGGGAGATTTGTGAGGCTCAGTCTCTTGCTCCCCCATCATTTCCTAATAACAAGCTCTTCGTCCCTGTTCAGTACCATTTGAGGGTGCTCCAGGAGTTCCACAATTCTGCTCTTAGTGGACATCCTGGAATCTCAGCCACCCAAAGAGCAATTGCTTGGCTGTTTTGGTGGTCCTCTATGGCCTCTGATGTTGCTGTGTTTGTGTCTGCTTGTGATACTTGTGCCCATACTAAGACCTCCCATAACCGGCTGGAATTGGTGCCATTGCCAAATCCGGATAGACCTTGGACTCATTTGACATTATCACTGACCTTCTTCCAATGGCAAAACTGTGGTCTGGGTGGTGGTGGACAGATTCAGTAAACAGGTGCATTTTGTACCTTTGGCAAGCCTGCCTAATGCTGAAACGCTATTGAGGTTGTTTGTTGAAAACGTGGTGCGTTTGCATGCCTTTGAGTGTTGTTTCTGACAGAGGAGTACAATTTGTGTCCAAATTCTGAGAAAAAGATATAATGTTAAAAATAATTAAAAAATAAAAAATCGTAATATTCTCACCTTCCGGCATCCCCCGCAGCCTTCCTGATGCTCGCAATGCTCCCTTTCCCTGTGATGCCTCCATGTCATTAAAAACTCGTAATGACATGGAGAATCATAATGGCAGGTCAGTTTTAGCATTTAGTGATCATGGTAAAAAAGCAAAAAAAAAAAATTGTGGAATTGCAAATTTTTTACAATTTCACCGCACTTTGAATTTTGTAGTGTTGCTCAAATGTACAACTTGTCCCACAAAAAAACAAGCCCTTACATGGCCATACTCATATTGCCAGAAAAATAAAAAAAAGTTATGGCTCTGTGAAAAAGGGGAGCAAAAAACGGAAATTCAAAAATGGAAAAACCCAAGGTTGTGAAGGGGTTAAAAGTATTAAGGAATTTATAATGACATTTTATTTATGAATTTGCTTCCTTGTATTCCTGGAAAACCTCTTTAGGGTGCTCATAACAGGTGTGCGCAGGTTTCCTGCTTTTCAGCCCAAGTGCCAAATTTATAATATGATCTATTTAATTTGTGGTGATTTTCCCTGTGAAGGATGAAACCAGAGAGTTCACTCAGGATCCTACCACACCCACCACTTGTGACAACCCCGCACTTCGCCACCCTGCCTGACATCACTATTACAATTGGGCCAGAAACCAGCCCCCGGTAGCATGGAAAGATAAACCGAGAAACGGGTGTGGATTCGTGGATCAAGATAAAAGAGCAGCACAAGGTTAAATTATATATTTCATTGCCTTAAGGGAACACTAGACAATACAGTATATACACAATGTTTACACATATACAATGGTCAAATATGCAAATACAGATAGTGGTAGGACAAAAGATATAAGCAGAATATGTCATTTACCGGGTGATGTTAGATCATTGGCCACAGGGGGCATAGGATGCCAGCTGTCACTGTGGTCCTTTCCTGATGAAGCTGTGTTGCACCTTGAGTGTTTGGGCTAATACACTACAGGGTCTTCCATGGGTGATATTTATTGCTATTTTATCATGTATTTCTTATGGCTTATATTGTTTGTTTAGGGCAGTCTGGTATATAATTATGCTTGAACTTTGATACTACTCCATGTTGCTCAGCCGTCTACACAGGCTTCTATGTGAGTTTACCTATGCTACTATAAAACTTGGTATTCAGGTCTATATTCTAATTGTGTACAAGCTGTTTGTTCTGTCCTGCCTGTATTGCACATAGCACTTTACAGTCTATTGTATTTATGGGTTATATATTGTTATACAGAGCATGCATTGCTTTCCAGACTCCCATCTACCTCTCTGATTTAAGCCCACTCTGAGGAGATAAAATACTATCTAATATAAGCCTACTTATATGTATCCCAACTTTGGTCATATTATGTGATATATTGGTATCTATTCATTGGGTATGTGTGTGTGTGTGTTTCATGTTTTAATTGGATTTAAGGATATTTTTTGTTTAATAAAGTGTGTTATATTTTTATACGATTCATGACTTGAGGTGTTCACATCGTTATTGCATCTCTTTCTCTTCTCCTCTACATAAGTAACAGAAAAACAGACTGGCCATATAAAGCTGAGTTGGTTTACTCCTGTTTGAATATAACTCTATAGCGCCCCCACTGTTACTCTAATGTTATCACGGACAACGGGGCTCAGATAGAAAATATGCACATTATTCGAGTTATCACAAATGTATATTCTGAGAATATCTGCCCGACAGCAACCTCCATCTAATAAAGATGTATTTAAATGATTGCTCCATCAGCGGAACAAGATTCCAGTAATTTCTGTGGGATGATGTTCTCACACTGACTGAGCAAAAACAATTCTCCTCAGCAATGTCCAGATCCTGAAGACAATGGAAGGGGAGAAACTCATTAGTGAAGAGGAGATTTGTACTGAGACATATTGTTAAAGTGTCCACACATGATGAGTAGCAAACCTTCCCCCACAATGTAACAGTAATAATAGTCTGAGTTCTGCATGGTAATTATATGGGTATTATGCAGATATGTGCCTGGATATTATACAGCTATTTAATATGGATTCTTTCCTAATTTTAGTGAAAACATCACAGCCCACTTCTTACCAGAAACACAGAAGATATGAGGCACTACAAAAGTAGAACAGATGTCTCCAGTTTATGTGTATTAGCCTGATATTCACGCGAAATATAATTTTAGGCAAAACATTCTGTACGTCAACTTTCATATCAATGGCAGACACAGAAGAGGGCCCCTATGTAAGAACAGTGACAAAAGCTGTTTTGAAAGTGGAAGTGGGCCCCTTTACCTCTTAAGCTTACACAAAACAAACAAAAAAACTCTTCTACAGACAATCATTCTTCCAGATATCTCAAACAGTTTGAAATGAGCTTCAGCAGAGAAAATAACTTTGCTGCAACTACAGGGATTGGACTGCAGAAGACTGATATAAAGTTATTTTCTGTGATGAAGCCCCCTTCATCCTGTGTATGATTGTCCAAAGGAGAAAAGGTGACTTGTATCATGAGTCCTGAGACATGTAAGAGCATCTGGAGACCATTCAGGTGTGGGGTTGTTTTTCATCCATGGAGTGGGGTCACTAACTATTTTACGGACACTACCATGAATGATAACTAAACATCATGCAAGGGCAAATTCTACCAACAATCAATGATCTCTTTGGTGATGAACAATGCTTTTTCCATCATGATAGAGACCATGTCACAGGGCAAAAGTGATACCCAAGTGGCTCGGTGAACAATAAATTTAAATTGTAAGCCTATGGCCAAAAAAATCCCCAGATCTCAAATTCCATTGAGAACTTGAAGTCAATCCTCAAAAATAAGAAGAACAAGAAAAACAGAAGTTGTGATAATCAGCATGTCAGGGCAAAGGGCAGAAGACTTGAAAAATAAGGTATAACACTGTAATTAGTGAGTCTTTCCATAATCTTGATTTATTTGTCAATAAAAGTTTAAAAACTTTTGAAATGCCTATAATTGTACATAAGTAACTATAGAAACATACAATAAAAACATCTAAAAACATTGAAGAAGCAAACTTTGGGAAAACCAAACTTTGTGTCAGTCTCAAAACTTTTTGCCACAACTGTACATGTAGCATTGCATTATTTCTGGTCATTATATGCCAGGGCCGGACTGGCCATCTGGCAATTCTGGCAAATGCCAGAAGGGCCTGTCTGGTTGTGGGCCTCTTTGTCTGCTACGTTATTAACAGAATCGGTGTTCTCTGTTAAGAGTTGTGACGGAGGTATCTTTAGAAATATTGGTCTTGTAGTAAATCTTGCTTTCCTCCATGCAGGGTAATATTAGAAATACAGTTAGGTCCATATATATTTGGACAGAGACAACATTTTTCTAATTTTGGTTATAGACATTACCACAATGAATTTTAAACAAAACAATTCAGATGCAGTTGAAGTTCAGACTTTCAGCTTTCATTTGAGAGTATCCACATTAAAATTGGATGACGGGTTTAGGAGTTTCAGCTTCTTAACATGCTCCACCCTGTTTTTAAAGGGACCAAAAGTAATTGAACAGATTCAGTCATTTTAAATAAAATGTTCTTTTTTAGTACTTGGTTGAAAACCCTTTGTTGGCAATGACTGCCTGAAGTCTTGAACTCATGGACATCACCAGACGCTGTGTTTCCTCCTTTTTGATGCTCTGCCAGGCCTTCACTGCGGTGGTTTTCAGTTGCTGTTTGATTGTGGGCCTTTCTGTCTGAAGTTTAATCTTTAACAAGTGAAATGCATGCTCAATTGGGTTGAGATCAGGTGACTGACTTGACCATTCAAGAATATTCCACTTCTTTGCTTTAATAAACTCCTAGGTTGCTTTGGCTTTATGTTTTGGGTCATTCTCCATCTGTAGTATGAAACGACGGCCAATCAGTTTGGCTGCATTTGGCTGGATCTGAGCACACAGTATGTCTCTGAATACCTCAGAATTCATTTGGCTGCTTCTGTCCTATGTCACATCATCAGTAAACACTAGTGGCCCAGTGCCACTGGCAGCCATGCATGCCCAAGCCATCACACTGCCTCCGCCGTGTTTTACAGATGATGTGGTATGCTTTGGATCATGAGCTGTACCACGCCTTCGCCATACTTTTCTCTTTCCATCATTCTGGTAGAGGTTGATCTTGGTTTCATCTGTCCAAAGAATGTTCTTCCAGAACTGTACTGGCTTTTTTAGATTTTTTTTTAGAAAGTCCAGTCTAGCCTTTTTATTCTTGATTCTTATGAGTGGCTTGCAACGTGCAGTGAACCCTCTGTATTTACTTTCATGCAGTCTTCTCTTTATGGTAGATTTGGATGTTGATACGCCGACCTCCTGGAGAGTGTTGTTCACTTGGTTGGCTGTTGTGAAGGGGTTTCTCTTCAGCACGGAGATTATTCTGCAATCGTCCACCACTGTTGTCTTCCATGGGCGCCCAGGTCTTTTTGTATTTATGAGTTCACCAGAGGTTTCTTTCTTTCTCAGGATGTACCAAACTGTAGATTTTGCCACTCCTAATATTGTAGCAATTTCTCGGATGGGTGTTTTCTGTTTTCGCAGCTTAAGGATGGCTTGTTTCACCTGCATGGAGAGCTCCTTTGACCGCATGTTTACTTCACAGCAAAACCTTCCAAATGCAAGCACCACACCTCAAATCAACTCCAGGCCTTTTATCTGCTTAATTGAGAATGACATAACGAAGGGATTGCCCATCCTGTCCATGAAATAGCCTTGGAGTCAATTGTCCATTTACTTTTGGTCCCTTTAAAAACACGTTGGCACGTGTTAAGGAGCTGAAACTCCTAAACCCTTCATCCAATTTTAATGTGGATACCCTCAAATGAAAGCTGAAAGTCTGAACTTCAACTGCATCTGAATTGTTTTGTTTAAAATTCATTGTGGTAATGTGTCTAACCAAAATTAGAAAAATGTTGTCTCTGTCCAAATATATATGGACCTAACTGTATATCCCCATCTTGTGCATGGGGATGGGGACGGCATGGGCCTGTGTGATTTCAAATGCCAGGGCTGAAATTCAGTCCCAGTCCGTACTTGATTGTATCTTTGTTCTGTGCTGTAAACAAGTGCTGGATTATCAGTTGGCAGTTTAACCCCTTTCTGACATCTGACGTACTATCCCGTCTAGGTGACCCGGGCTGTATGACCATCGACGGGATAGTACGTCATATGCGATCAGCCGCGCTCACCAGGGGAGCGCGGCCGGGTGTCAGCTGATTATTACGGACCGCTCCCGGCACATTAACCCCCAGAACACTGCAATCAAACATGATCGCAGCATTCAGGTGGCATAGGGAAGTATCGCGCAGGGAGGGGGCTCCCTGCGTGCTTCCCTGAGACCCTCAAAACAACGCAATGTGATCGCGTTGTTCCGAGGGTCTCCTCTGTTCTCCTCCCTGCAGGCCCCGGATTCAAGATGGCTGTGTGGGTCCTTCCAGGTCCTGCATTGCCTGTCTGATGCTCTGGAAAGTGTCAGATCAGCAATCTGACACTATATAGTGAAGTCCTACCCTGGGACAATGTAATAAAAAATATATATATACTGTGTAAAAATTGTTTTTTAAAAAAATCCTAAATAAAGAAAAAAAATAAATATTGTTCCAATAAATACATTTATTTATGTAAATAAAAAAAACAATAAAAGTACACATATTTAGTATCGCCGCATCCGTAACGACCCGACCTATAAAACTGTCCCACTAGTTAACCCCTTCAGTGAACACCGTAAAAAAAAACGAGGCAAGAAACAATGCTTTATCATCATACCGCCGAAAAAAAAGTGGAATAACACGAGATCAAAAAGACAGATAAACATGGTACCATTGAAAACGTCATCTTGTCCTGCAAAAAACGAGCCGCCATACAGCACCATCAGCAAAAAAAAAAAAAGTTATAGCCCTCAGAATAAAGCAATGCAAAAATAATTATTTTTTATATAAAATAGTTTTTATTGTATAAAAGCGCCAAAACATAAAATGAGGTATCGCTGTAATCGTACTAACCCGAAGAATAAAACTGCTTTATCAATTTTTCCAAATGCGGAACGGTATAAACTAACAAAAATCGGAATAAAAAGCGATCAAAAAATCTCATGTGCCCAAAAATGGTGCCAATAAAAACGTCAACTTGTCCCACAAAAAATAAGACTCTGCGGACCAAAATATGGAAAAATTATAGCTCTCAAAACTATTTTTTGCAATAAAAAGCATCTTTTAGTGTGTGGCAGCTGCCAAACATAAAGACCGCTGTAAAAACCCGCTATAAGTAGTAATTAAACCCCCATTTGTCACTGCCTTAGTTAATAGCATTAAAAATTTTTTATTTATTTCCATTTTCCCATTAGGGTTAGGGTTAGGGTTGGGGCTAAAGTTAGGGTTAGGGTTGGGGCTAAAGTTAGGGTTAGGGCTGAAGTTAGGGTTAGGGTTGGGGTTAGGGCTTGGATTACGTTTACGGTGGGGTTAGGGGTGTGTTAGAGTTAGGGGTGTGGTTAGGGTTATGGTTGGGGTAGGTATTGGGGTTAGGGGTGTGTTCGGCTTAGGGGTGTGGTTAGGGTTATGGTGAGGGTTGGGATTAGGGTTAGAGGTGTGTTGGGGTTGGGGTTGAAGTTAGAATTGGGGGTTTCCACTGTTTAGGCACATCAAGGGCTCTGCAAACGCAACGTTACATTCCATCAAAGTCCGCATTCCAAAGCGCCACTTCTTCCCTTCCGAGCCCCAACGTGTGCCGAAACAGTAGTTTACTCCCACATATGGGATATCAGCGTACTCAGCACAAATTGGACAACAACTTTTGTGGTTCAATGTCTCCTGTTACCCTTGGGAAAATAAAAATTGGGGGGTTAAAAAATCATTTTTGTGGAAAAAAAGATTTTTTATTTTCACAGCTCTGCATTATAAACTTTAATGAAACACATGGGGGTTCAAAGTTCTCACAACACATCTAGAGAAGTTCCTAGGGGGTCTAGTTTCCAATATGGGGTCACTTGTGGGGGATTTCTACTGTTTAGGTACATCAGGGGCTCTGCAGATGCAAAGTGAAGCCCGCAGACCATTCCATCAAAGTCTGCATTCCAAAACAGCGCTCCTTTCCTTCTGAGCTCTGCCATGCACCCAAATGGTGGTTCCCCCCCTATATGGGGTATCAGCGTACTCAGGACAATTTGCACAACAACTTTTGTGGTCCAATTTCTCCAGATACCCTTTGGAAAATACAAAATTGGGGGCGAAAAGATCATTTTTGTGGGAAACAAATGATTTATTAATTGTCACGGCTCTATATTATAAACTTTAGTGAAACAATTGGGGGCTCAAAGTGCACACCACACATCTACATAAGTTTCTTAGGTGGTCTAGATTCCAAAATGGGGTCACTTGTGGGGGGTTTCCACTGTTTAGACACATCAGGGGTCTCCAAACGCGACATGGCGTCTGATCTCAATTCCAGCCAATTCTGCGTTGAAAAAGTCAAACGGTGCTCCTTCCCTTCCGAGCTCTGCCATGCGCCCAAACTGTGGTTTACCCTCACATATGGGTATCAGCGTACTCAAGACAAATTGTACAACTTTTGGGGTCCAATTTCTCCTTTTATCCTTGGTAAAATAAAACAAATGGGATTTGAAGTAATTTTTTTTGTGAAAAAAAGTTAAATGTTCATTTTTTTTTAAACATTCCAAAAATTCCTGTGAAGCACCTGAAGGTTTAACAAACTTCTTAAATGTGTTTTTTTGAGCATCCTTGAGGGGTGCAGTTTTTAGAATGGTGTCACTTTTTGGTATTTTCTATCATATAGACCCCTCAAAGTGACTTCAAATGTGATGTGGTCCCTAAAAAAAAAATGGTGTTGTAAAAACGAAAAATCGCTGGTCAACTTTTAACCCTTATAACTCCCTAACAAAAAAAAATTTTGGTTACAACATTGTGCTGATGTAAAGTAGACATGTGGGAAATGTTACATATTAAGTATTTTGTGTAACATATCTCTGTGATTTAACCTCTTTCTGACATTGGACGTACTATCCCGTCGAGGTGAGGTGACCACCGACGGGATAGTACGTCCAGAGCGATCGGCCGCGCTCACGGGGGGAGCGTGGCCGATCGCGGCCGGGTGTCAGCTGCCTATCATAACTGACATCCGGCACTATGTGCCAGGAGCGGTCACGGACCGCCCCCGGCACAATAACCCCCGGCACACCACGATCAAACATGATCGCGGTGTGCCAGCGGTATAGGGAAGTATCGCGCAGGGAGGGGGCTCCCTGCGGGCTTCCCTGAGACCCCCGGAGCAACGCGATGTGATCACGTTGCTGCGATGGTCTCTTACCTCCTCCTCCTTGCAGGCCCAGATCCAAGATGGCCACGGCATCCGGGTCCTGCAGGGAGGTGGCTTCACTGCGCCTGCTCAGAGCAGGCGCTGGGAAGCATAGAAAAAGTGCACGTCAGATCGGTGATCTGACACCGTGCACAGCAAAGTGTCAGATCACCGATCTTACACTATAACATGATGTCCCCCCCCTGGGGCAATGTTATAATGTAAAAAAAAAAATATTCCAATGTGTAGAAAAAATGAAAAAAAAATTCCCCCCCCCCCCCCAAAAAAAAAAAAAAAATATATATATATATTGTTCCTATAAATACATACAAAAACAACGCTTTATTCTCATACCGCCAAACAAAAAGTGGAATAACACGCGATCAAAAAGACGAATATAAATAACCATGGTACCGATGAAAATGTCATCTTGTGCCGCAAAAAACGAGCCACTATACAGCATCATCAGCAAAAAAATTAAAAAGTTATAGTCCTCAGAATAAAGCGATGCAAAAATAATTATTTTTTCTATAAAATAGTTTTTATCGTATAAAAGCGCCAAAACATAAAAAAAGATACAAATGAGGTATCGCTGTAATCGTACTGACCCAAAGAATAAAACTGCTTTATCAATTTTACCAAACGCGGAACGGTATAAATGCCTCCCCCAAAAGAAATTCATGAATAGCTGGTTTTTGGTCATTCTGCCTCACAAAAATCGGAATAAAAAGCGATCAAAAAATGTCACGTGCCTGAAAATGTTACCAATAAAAACGTCAACTCGTCCCACAAAAAACAAGACCTCACATAACTCTGTTGACTCAAATATGGAAAAATTATAGCTCTCAAAATGTGGTAACGCCAAAAAATTTTTTTGCAATAAAAAGCATCTTTCAGTGTGTGACGGCTGCCAATCATAAAAATCCGCTAAAAAAAACCCGCTATAAAAGTAAATCAAAACCCCTTCATCACCCCCTTAGTTAGGGAAAAATAAAAAAATTTAAAAAAATGTATTTATTTCCATTTTCCCATTAGGGTTAGGGCTAGGGTTAGGGCTAGGGTTAGGGCTAGGGTTAGGGCTAGGGTTAGGGTTAGGGGTGGGGCTAGGGTTAAGGCTACAGTTAGGGTTGGGGCTAAAGTTAGGGTTAGGGTTGGGGCTAAAGTTAGGGTTAGGGTTGGGGCTAAAGTTAGGGTTAGGGTTTGGATTACATTTACGATTGGGAATAGGGTTGGGATTAGGGTTAGGGGTGTGTCTAGGATAGAGGTGTGGTTAGGGTTACCATTGGGATTAGGGTTAGGGATGTGTTTGGATTAGGGTTTCAGTTATAATTGGGGGGTTTCCACTGTTTAGGCACATCAGGGGCTCTCCAAACGCGACATGGCGTCCGATCTCAATTCCAGCCAATTCTGCGTTGAAAAAGTAAAACAGTGCTCCCTCCTTTCCGAGCTCTCTCGTGTGCCCAAACAGGGGTTTTCCCCAACATATGGAGTATCAGCGTACTCAGGACAAATTGGACAACAACTTTTGGGGTCCAATTTCTTCTGTTACCCTTGGGAAAATACAAAACTGGGGGCTAAAAAATAATTTTTGTGGAAAAAAAAATATTTTTTATTTGCACGGCTCTGCGTTATAAACTGTAGTGAAACACTTGGGGGTTCAAAGTTCTCACAACACATCTAGATAAGTTCCTTGGGGGGTCTAGTTTCCAATATGGGGTCACTTGTCGGGGGTTTCTACTGTTTAAGTACATTAGGGGCTCTGCAAACGCAATGTGACGCCTGCAGACCAATCCATCTAAGTCTGCATTCCAAATGATGCTCCTTCCCTTCCGAGCTCTGCCATGCGCTCAAATGGTGGTTCCCCCCCACATACTGGGTATCAGCGTACTCAGGACAAATTGGACAACAACTTTTGGGGTCTAATTTCTTCTCTTACCCTTGGGAAAATAAAAAATTGGGGGCGAAAAGATAATTTTTGTGAAAAAATATGATTTTTTATTTTTACGGTTCTGCATTATAAACTTCTGTGAAGCACTTGGTGGGTCAAAGTGCTCACCACACCTCTAGATAAGTTCCTTAGGGGGTCTACTTTCCAAAATGGTGTCATTTGTGGGGGGTTTCAATGTTTAGGCACATCAGTGGCTCTCCAAACGCAACATGGTGTCCCATCTCAATTCCTGTCAATTTTGCATTGAAAAGTCAAACGGCGCTCCTTCCCTTCCGAGCTCTCCCATGCGCCCAAACAGTGGTTTACCCCCACATATGGGGTATCGGCATACTCAGGACAAATTGTACAACAACTTTTGGGGGTCCATTTTCTCCTGTTACCCTTGGTAAAATAAAACAAATTGGAGCTGAAGTAAATTTTTTGTGAAAAAAAGTTAAATGTTCATTTTTATTTAAACATTCCAAAAATTCCTGTGAAACACCTGAAGAGTTAATAAACTTCTTGAATGTGGTTTTGAGCATCGTGAAGGGTGCAGTTTTTAGAATGGTGTCACACTTGGGTATTTTCTATCATATAGACCCCTCAAAATGACTTCAAATGAGATGTGGTCCCTAAAAAAAAAATGGTGTTGTAAAAATGAGAAATTGCTGGTAAACTTTTAACCCTTATAAATCCCTATCAAAAAAAATGTTGGTTCAAAAATTGTGCTGATGCAAAGTAGACATGTGGGAAATGTTACTTATTAAAGGGGTTGTCCACTACTTTCAATTATCCCCCCAATGTATCCCCCCGGGTCCCCTGACGAATTGTGTAAATACCTTGCGTTGCCTTTTTCGCCTGTGAGCGGCGCTATGCTGGTGGCTGAGTCCAGGTCACGTGACCCCCAGGCTGCAGCCACCGCTAATTTCCGCTGACGTCACGTCAATTTCCAGTCCTGCGGCGGTGGCCGTTGCGTCGCCGGCCGGTCCCGCGGCGGCCGCAGCGACGCCCGGTGCGTCGGCGGCCGGTCCCCCGGCGGCGGCCGGTGCATCGGCGGCCGGTCCCGCGGCGGCCGCAGCGACGGCCGGTGCGTCGGCGGCCGGTCCCCCGGCGGCGGCCGGTGCATCGGCGGCTGGTCCCGCGGCGGCGGCCGGTCCTGCGGCGGCGGCCGGTGCCGTGGCGGCGGCTGGTCTCACGGCGGCGGCCGGTGCCGTGGCGTCGGCGGCCGGTGCGTCGGCGGCCGGTCCCGCGGCGGCGGCCGGTGTCGTGGCGGCGGCGGCCGGTGTGATGGCGGGGGTCTACGTGGTTCTGAAGGTGGCTGTGCGCTGGTGGTGGCGGCGGCGTTGTCTCTGTGTGCAGGCATGTCCGATGGGACTTGTAGTCCCATCGGGCTCTGCCTGCTACAGTGACAGTGAGTGACACATTAGCCAATGATGGGACAGTAGTAGTCCCATCATCCGGCTAATGTGTTGAATGTAAAAAAAAAAACAAAGAAAAAAAACATATACAGTACATACATACATAGAACACATACAGAACATGCGACATGCAGCATGCGACGACATGCGCCATGCGACGACATGCGGCGACATGCGGCATGCGACGACATGCGGCGGCATGCGACGCCATGCGACGACATGCGCCATGCGGCGACATGCGGCATGCGACGACATGCGCCATGCGGCGACATGCGGCATGCGACGACATGCGGCATGCGACGACTTGCGCCGACATGCGGCATGCGACGACATGCGGCGGCATGCGGCATTAACCCCTTATCACCCCATATCCCACCGCTACACGGGAGTGGGAAGAGAGGGGCTAAGTGCCGGAATTGGTGCATCTTCCAGATGCGCCATTTCTGGGGCGGCTGCACACTGGTATTTGTAGCTGGGGGGGGGACCAATATCCATGGCCCCTCACTAGGCTATGAATATCAGCCCGCAGCTGTCTGCGTAGCCTTTCTGGCTATAAAATATAGGGGGACCCCACGTCATTTTTTTGGGGGGGTCCCCCTATTTCAATAGCCAGTAAAGGCTACACAGACAGTTGTGGGCTGATATTCATAGCAGGCTACAAATATTGGCCCCCGGCCGTCGGCTTTCCCCCTCTGGCGCTGAAAATTGCGCTTGAGTCCACGCCGTTTTTTTCCGTTTTTTTATTAAACGCTCATTAAGGCCTGTTTCACACTTGCGTCGGTACGGGTCCATCGCTATGCGTCGGGCCGACGTACCGACGCACGTTGTGAAATTTGTGCACGTCGTGGGCAGCGGATGAAGTTTTTCAACGCATCCGCTGCCAATTCTGAAGTCCGGGGAGGAGGGGGCGGAGTTTTGGCCGCGCATGCGCGGTAGAAAATGGCAGACGCGACGGACGTGCCAACGGTCCGCCAAAACATGACGCATCCGTTGCACGACGGACGTGACGTGTGGCCATCCGTCGCGATCCTTCACTAATACACGTCTATGGGTAAAAAACGCATCCTGCGAGCACATTTGCAGGATCCGTTTTTTTCCCAAAAAGACGGATTGCTAAAAACGCAAGTGTGAAAGTAGCCTTAGGCTGCTTTCACACTAGCATCGGTAAGGGTCCGTCGCGCTGCGTCGCTAATAAAAGTCTATGGAGAAAAAACGCATCCTGCAGACAACTTTGCAGGACGAGTTTTTTCTCCACAACGACGCATTGCGATGTGCAGTGCACGACGCTAGTGTGAAAGAGGCCTATTAGAAACATCGGCCTTTCTATTATATCTATTTAGATTGTGAGTCCCAACGGGAACAGTGACGATAATGTGTGCAAACTGTGAAGCGCTACGGAATATGTTAGCGCTATATAAAAATAAAGATTATTATTATTATTATTATGGATATATCTATCCATAGATATATTTATAGATAGATATATCTATAGATATATCTATCCATATATTTGGCTGCTTTCACACATCAGGTTTTTGCCGTGAGGCACAATCCGGCGAGTTTTGAAAAAACGGATCCATTTTTTTCCGCAGGATCCGTTTTTTTTCTCATAGAGTTGTATTAGCGCCTGATGGCCACACGTTTCATCCGTTTTTTGCCGGATCCATCAAAAAAGCTGTTTCCGCCGGATGGAAAACACATACAGAGGAACGTTTTTTCTGTCCGGCGAAAAAACGCAGAGCGACGGATCCGGCAAAAAAAGTATGAAACTGAGCTGTGAAATGATGAATCCGGCCTTGGAATCCGTTTTTTCATGCATGTTTCCATTCAAATCATGCACATTTTCCGTTTATTTACTTATTTCCAAAAACGGCATTAAAACCGCGCATAAATCGCACCAAAAAAAGCATCAAAACTGCACCAAAAACTGCATCAAAACCTGGTGCAGTTTTGCAGTTTTGCAGTTTTGGTGCGGTTTTGATGCAGTTTTTGGTGCGGTTTTGATGCAGTTCTTGGTGTGGTTTTGGTGCGGCTTTTTCCGCAGCATGTGCACAAGTCTGCGGCTCCCATAGACTTACATTGGTTGTGCACTACACTGCAGATTTGATGCAATTCAGTGCGGCAAAAAACGCTGCGGATCTGCAATCAGATCCGCAATGTGTGCACACAGCCTTAGCATTTAGTGAACCTAGCAAAAAAGCCAAGCAAAAAACAAGTGTGGGATTGCACTTTTTTTGCACTTTCATTGCACTTTGAATTTTTTTCACATTTTCTGCTACACGACATGGTAAAACCAATGATGTCATTCAAAAGTAGAACTTGTCCCGCAAAAGATAAGCCCCCACATGGCCATATTGATGGAAAAATGATGGCTCTGGAAAGTGATAAACGAAAAAAGTTCCAGGGGTGAAGGGGTTTAGAAACATGGATATGGACATATCTATGGAAATAGACATAGATATATAGATATATCTGTATGTATTCATCTATCTATCTATCTATCTATCTATCTATCTATCTATCTATCTATCTATCTATCTATCTATCTATCTATCCGTCTATCTGTGTGTAATGGAGTGTGGGTTGGACAAATGTAAAAGAGGAGGTTGGACAGAAATGACATCACAAATCTTTCTGAAAGGGAACCTGTCACCACGTTTTTGGAAGATGGGATAAAAATAGCGTTAAATAGGGGCAGAGGTGGGCGTTACATTAGTGTGTGTGTTATGCGTTTATTACCCACCTAAGTTGCCGAAATAACTTTGCAAAGTCTCCGTTTTCGCCTGTCAATCAGGCTGGTCAGGTCACATGGGCGTGGTGTCTTCACCCAGATTTGGCGTAGTTTTCCGTTGGTGGCGTAGTGGTGTGCGCATGCCCAAAGTCCGGAATCCTCTTCCAGGGGATTTAAAATAGCGCGGTGTTCGTTATTGCATTGGTGATCGGTGGGCGCGGCCATCTTCCTTTGGCCGCGCGTGCGCAGAAGCGGCGCTCTGCTGGCCGCGGCTTCAGGAAAATGGCCGCGGGATGCCGCGCGTGCGCAGATGGATATCGCGGCGGCCATTTTCCTGAAGCCGCGGCCAGCAGAGCGCCGCTTCTGCGCACGCGCGGCCAAAGGAAGATGGCCGCGCCCACCGATCACCAATGCAATAACGAACACCGCGCTATTTTAAATCCCCTGGAAGAGGATTCCGGACTTTGGGCATGCGCACACCACTACGCCACCAACGGAAAACTACGCCAAATCTGGGGGAAGACAACGCCCATGCGACCTGACCAGCCTGATTGACAGGCGAAAACGGAGACTTTGCAAAGTTATTTCGGCAACTTAGGTGGGTAATAAACGCATAACAAACACACTAATGTAATGCCCACCTCTGCCCCTATTTAACGCTATTTTTATCCCATCTTCCAAAAACGTGGTGACAGGTTCCCTTGAAGCTAGAGGAGGGAGGGGTTGGGTGTGTTTTGGAGTGGGTGTGGTAGGTTCGTGCTTAGTAGCAGTGCAATGCATCATGGAACTTGTAGTATTAGAGCACAATAACTCAGGAGAAAGGAAGTTGTCGATTAACCCCATGAGAGCTGAATCCAGCACTAAAGATGTGCTGCTACAGCATGATAAAAGGTAATATTGCTAAAATAAACACAGTAGATGTTTTCAGTGGCACATAACAGCAAGATTTATGAAAAAAAAAGAAAAAAGGTTATAGTAGTGGACAACTTCTTTAAGTATTTTGTGTGACATATCTGTGTGATTTAATTGCATAAAAATACAAAGTTGGAAAATTGCGAAATTTTCAAAATTTTCACCAAATTTCCATTTTTTTCACAAATAAACGCAGGTAATATCAAAGAAATTTTTCCACTATCATGAAGTACAATATGTCACGAGAAAACAATGTCAGAATCACTGCGATCCGTTGAAGCGTTCCAGAGTTATAACCTCATAAAGGGACAGTGGTCAGAATTGTAAAAATTGGCCCCGTCATTAACGTGCAAACCACCCTTGGGGGTAAAGGGGTTAATAAGAACACTGTCCTGGACGTCTTCTGCTGCAAGATTTTCTGTTTGGCCAAAACCAAGAATTTGCTTTCTTGCAGCTGGTTTTAGAAGGCTGCAGATTTGGGTGTTTCCTTACCCCACTCAAAGGACTCTTAGTGAAATAAGATTTTATGACGGGCACTAAGTGGAAGGGACATTAACCACAGCTCTGAACACTTTGTCTACAATCCCTTAACATTGCCATGGAAATAGCCTGAATAAAATAAGCCAGGACATTCTTGTTCTCTCTCAAGTGCTGCCAGGATACTCATAGCTGTGTATTTCCTATGGGTAATTCACAGATAACAAGCAAAGAGCGTCCAAGAGAGAGAATCTCATACACCACATGTTCAATGGGGACTGAAGAGACATGTACTGTAAAGTAATAACAAAGTGGTAAATGTGGGTTTTCTCAATTTGTGTTTGGTGCATCTTCTTTGTGTTGTATGGATTGTGCTCTGTCATGTGATTGATCCGCAATTAAATCTGCATTGTAATGATTTTCTTTTGCTGTGTTTTACCTCTGATATCCCTACATAGAATTCAATAAAAAATATGTGGCTGTTATTTAACACCTTTCCAAAATTCGCCTTAGGGCTCATTCACACCACAATATTTGTAGACCAAGTGCTGTCTATCAAGAAAACAGACCACACTCCAACCAACGTTTTTCAATGGGATGATCGATTTATTTTCACTGCCATAATCTGAGTGTGAAAAAAAATCACAACATATACTGGTTTCTTCCGTAAATTGGATGAGACTTGCCCATTCAAGTGGGTGCACTAAAAAAATTGGATGCCATGCAAAGCCAAAGTAAAGCATCCGATTTTTTACTGACATATTGCAATTCTGTAACATAGGAAACTGTAAATGGTCCTGTAAATAATTAATAGCTGCTGGTGTAAAAATTAAAAATGGATCGCATACAGATGGCAAGTGAGAAAAAACTCATCCCACTTTTCTGGATGAAACTCTGAACGATTTTATTTAAAGGCTCATGTGAACCTAGCCTCACATATATATTGGTTGTTGTGAAGGAGGAAAATATCTGCTAATGTCAATGTGGAAGAAGCAAGCCCACCCAATATGCAGCGGGTGACAGTTGTGTTATTATACAGCTGAAATTTGCCTACATCTGCCAGGATCAGAGATAACTCAGATCCTAACAGATTAAGGTCTTAGATGCTGTGGGGTCTCCCTATATCACTTCACTGCATGTTAGTACTCTGATTAGCCCAGAAGGATAGCATTGTATTGTACCAGCGATCACACGATGGCATGTTCAAGTTTCATTATAAGATATAAAAAAGGACTTAAAAAATATTTTTTAAAAATGTGAAAGGTAAACGTTTCCCCTTTTGCCATTTACCATATAATATGAACACAAAAAGTAAATATAATTGGTACCCCTGCAACTGTACAGCTCCCAACTATTAAAGGGAATGACTGTTTAAACACCAACCTGTGGAAAGCTATACAGACTAAATGCACAGTCCAAAAAGGGGGATCAATGCCCCTGTATGTATACAGTATAAAAAAAAAATAAAGGAAAACAAAAGAAATGAGCTTGAACATACAGTATGTTGGTAAAAATGTAGTGTGCAGTGGTACATTCACACAATGGCCATTTAACAGACAGAAGATAGGATAAAAAGAAAATGAGCAAATACCCTGCAGTAAGTAAATACATAGTAATAGTACATGTTAATAACATAGGGTTCTTGATTGACACTATGTTGAGCAAAAAAGCAGAAAAGCAATCCCACCAGCACCAAGGTGTACCCAATCAGGTTGGTCCGATCTCTTATATAAAACCTCAGTCACACATCTACCCAAAGTAAGACGATGCACTGTGAAACAGGAGGGAAAGGAAGCTCTGCCACTAAGGACCCCTGATACTTGCCCTGCGCCACCCTGTGCTCTCTAGTGTCCCTAGATGGGTTCTTTCACCCCATGAGGCAATCACGTTCCTATCCCTTTCTTACCCTATTTACCTCTCTGCTTAGTGAGCAGGACAGAAGGAACGCTACTCCTGCTCTACTGTAAAGACACAGAAGGGAAACAGACCCCAATAAAAGAAAACCACAATCATACAAAAACACTCGCAAACAATCGAGTGGGAAATAAGGAAGGAGAGGGTGAGGCAAACAAAATGGGAATAAAGACTGGAAGACACACACACAAACCAACTACACGCAGATATTTCCCAAAACAACTGCAAACGCCTGCTCCTCTCTCACCTCTCTCTTCCAGCTCCAAACCAGGAAGTTGCAAGCTATCACTGGCAACAACTGAAACTTAGAGGAGAGTATTTAAACCAGAGGGAAGTGATGAACTCAGAACAGCTGAGACAACTCAGGACAGAGAGCTTCAGGAGACAAACAGAACTGTTTAACCCTTGCAAGAACAGAGCAAGGAAAACCTGCTAATAGGAAGGTGAAACAGTTCTAACCAGTGCAGATGTACGTGTAACCACATCATCTGGTCCCACTCTGTCACAGCATGCTCATGACAACCTCTCTGTGCCAGTAGGCTCAATAGGCGGGGGCAGAGCGGGACTCAGCCCTGACTTTTTCAACCTGGAAGCAGCATTATGTAAGGACAGAGACCCTGATTCCAACAATGTGTCATGTACTGAACTACATGCTGTAGCTTTGTTTAAAATACTGCGGCATTTTGATCACCTGTTCCTACCCCAAAAAATGGAGGAAAATGTGATCAAAAAGTAATGGGCATCAATATGGTGTCAATAAAAAGTAAAGCTCTTTCTTAAAAAGGAAAAAAACATAATTTTTCTATCTGGCAAAATAATGTGATGTAATTTTTATAACATAGTGATCAAACGTGTCACCAGGTTTGGTTGATATGAGATACGGCCAACACCTTTCAGTGCTGATATACAGCATTCTATAAAGCTGCATATCTGCACCAATGAGAATGAAAAAAACTTTTATTACACTCGCCTGCGAGGCGGTTGGGTCAGGGGGGTGTCGATGTTCTTGGTCCAGCACCTCCCATCTTCTTACAATCGCCGTCCGCCTTCTTGCTTTGTGTTGATGACGCGTCCCTGAAGTGCACAGGAGCCAGGAAAGGTCAAACCGCCCTGGCGCATAGGCACTGCAATTCTGTGCTCTGCTTTCAACAGGGAAAAGAAATACACCTGTGCAGGAGCGCAATGCCGAGGACCCTGTGTAGATGATGCAGGGACGCATTATTGACACGAAAAAAAGGAGGACAGCGATCATAAGAAGATGGGAGGCGCTGAACCAAGACTATCGACATCCCTCGATTCTTTTCTTCTCTTACAAGTCGGGTTTGGCGCATGTATACAGTATTATAGAAAGCTGCATATCAGCCCTGAAAGGTGGTGGCCGCATCTTATATCAGCCAAACATGGTGACAGGTTCCCTTTAAGCAAATTTCAAAACACAATGTCAAAATTGATGTTTTATTCAAACCCACCCAGTAAAGGCATTATATTTGTTTTTTCAATGCATTCTATGGTAATTAAATTAAATGGCACCATTAAAATGCTACTTGTCACACACAAAAAAACAAGCCTTCTACACCTGGTGAGCTTTTTCCCTCCCTGTATGTCCATATAGCTGCCACTAAAAACTTTGGGCTACGCGCTCATCTGGCTGAGCAGTACCACTAGAACACCTTAGAGCAATTGGAGCGCCCCCACGTCAGGGCAATGGGGTACTCGGCTCCGGGTCCCTATCGGTTCTGGGGATGTCGCGGTGGCCTGACCCGGTCCGTGGCCCTTTGAGGGGTGTCCAATTAAAGGTGTAGTTTGTACGGTGTTCGTGACGCCACCTGTGGTACTCGGTCAGGGTGACCGACGCTGCTTAGGGGTCCGCTGGGGTGATGTTATGGCAGCAAGATGGTATACCTTCCCACAGGTGAAGTGTACCCCCAGGGCTTCCCAGAAGTGTAGATGGTAATGGTGGACGATGTGAGGCGCAGGGAATAACGAGGACACAAGGTTGCAGTCTCTTTACCTTTTACTGGAAGCTTCAGCATCCACAGTCCAGGGTATGGACCACAGGGTAGGCAGAGTCCGTCCGATCCGAAGGCAAATCCAGAGTCCCCTTATCCAGGTGGAAATCAGTAGCCTTCCTACTAGCGCCTGTGTGTTGTCGTCCCTCCCTGCTGAGCAACTCGGTAAGGTCCTCACAACTTTCGTGGATGTTTCTGATGTCTTCTCTCTGTCCCCCAGATGGTATGGATAGGACAAACCCATATGACTGGGATGGCCTGAGGCTTGTTTATAGGGACCCTAGAGACGCCCCGACCCCCACAATTTGCCACCGTGTCTTCTTAGGTATTCAGGTCGGGCAGCCAACTTGGAATTGACTGTCCTGCCGGTCTCTGAAGTAATGCGTAGAGTCAATTACTCCCTCGGTGTTCCGGCCACCGGCTACGCGCCTCAGAAGGAGGCTGCCTGTCTCGGGGCAGAACTCCTCCCGGTGTTTTCTCCGTGTGCTGTGACTTCGTTTCTCACTCTCTACAACACAGTTCGCTTCGTGTCCTTTCTTTGGATACTGCCGCACGTGGGGCAGGCGCAGCTCCGTAGCTTTCTATCCCGCTAGGCCTCTGTCAGGATCCCACCCCTGACAGGGACCCTCTGTCTGCAGCTCAGATGTTCCTCCTTTTCCCCCTGTCTGTCTGACAGGTGTTGCCTGGGCCGAGCCCAGTCAGCTTCTGACTAACTTTCTATCCAAACCACCAGTTTTACCCTTCTGTGAGGAGTGCCCTACTAGATAGGAGCATGGCTCCCCCTGGTGGATTGGAAGGTGAAGTGTGGTGTATGTTTGGTGATACCTGGAAGGATGAACTCCTTTATTACCTTCACACGTAATATCACTCCCCCTGGTGGAAGAATGACATTACTGCAGCAACCAGGACTCTGGGGCGCTGCACAATGATCCCCAACCTTTCTTAGACTACTTTCACACTAGCGTCATGCACTGCACGTCGCTATGCGACGTTGCAGCGCAGCGACGCATAGTGTGGAAGCGCCGCGCAACGGGGGCAGCGGATGCTGTTTTACATCGCATCCGCAGCCCCATTGTGATGTGCGGGGAGGCAGGGGCGGAGTTCCGGCCGCGCATGCGCGGTCGGAAAAGACGCTATCGACGCACAAAAAAAGTTACATGTAACTTTTTTTGTGCCGACGGTCCGACGCAACACGACGCAACCGTCGCACGACGGTTGCAACGTGTGGCAATGCGTCGCACTACGTCGCTAATTCAAGTCTATGGAGAAAAAACGCATCCTGCAAGCAATTTTGCAGGATGCGTTTTTTCTACAGAACGACGCATAGCGACGTGCAGTGCACGACGCTAGTGTGAAAGAGGCCTTACCTTGAGAGCAACATTTAGTTCTGAGAGATGGCTATGAGCCACCTCCAGAGCACCCATCCTCCCACACCTTACTGTTACCCAGAGCCCCGTTTACCAGTTTAATTACAGCCAAAGCTTCCCCACAGAAATCCCCTTGTGACACCCTCCTTTAGAGGTAGTATACTTACTTGCATGGGTTCCCACTTTGCCCCCATTCGGAATTCCAGCATTAAGCGCTCCCATCAAACTTTCTCATCCAGCTTCAACACCCATCTAACTAATAGCATCATCCTATCTCCATCTTACCATATATAGTGGGTACGGAAAGTATTCAGACCCCTGGATATTGCCAGGGTGGGCAGGGTTAGTGCCAGGGTGGGTGGGGTTAGCACCCAATGCTCTCCCATCCTCCTGTCCCGGAAGAGGAGCTGCTGCCAGAGGGTCAGTCCAGAGCGATCTCTGTGCCGGCAGCTCGGTGCCTGTCTGCTGGTGATTTCTGTGACTTTCTGTTAGTGATCTGTGCCCCTCAGCTATGTGCCCCCAGCTATGTGCCCCAATATAATCTCTGTGCCCCCATGTGATCTCTGTGCTCCCCAACTATATGCCCCCTGTGATCTCTGTGCCTCCCAGCTATGTGCCCTCATGTGATCTCTGTGCCCCCTGTGATCTCTGTGGCCCCATCTTTGTGCCCTCCCCCTGTGATCTCTGTGTCCCACTGCTATATGTCCCCCTGTGATCCTGTGCCCCCCAGCTATGTGCCCCCTGTGATTTCTGGGCACAATCTAGGTGCCCCCTGAGATCTCTGTCACTCCTTTGATCTCTGCCCCCCCACTATATGCCCCCTGTGATTTCTGTGCCCACCAGCTATATGCCCCTGTGATCTCTTTGCCTCAGCTATATGTACCCCTGTGATTTGTGCCCCCAGCTACATGCCCCCTGTGATCTCTGTTCCCCCTGTGATCTCTCTCCCCCAGCTATATGCCCCCCTTTGATTTCTGTGCCACCAGCTATATGCCCCCTGTGATCTCTGCACCCCCCAGTTATATACACCTCGGTGATCTGAGGCTCCCAGCTTTGTGCCCTCCCTGTGATCCCTGTGCCCCCTGTGATCCCTGTGCCCCCTGCTATGTACCCCCTGTGATATTTGTGCTCCCATGTGATCTCTATGCCCCCTGTGATCTCTGTGGCCCCAGCTTTGTGCCCTCCCCCTGTGATCTCTGTGTCCCATAGCTATATGTCCCCCTGTGATCCTGTGCCCCCCAGCTACGTGCCGCTTTGATTTCTGTGCCCCATCCATGTGCCCCCTGTGATCTGTCACCTCTTTGATCTCTGCCCCCGCTATATGCCCCCTGTGATCTCTTTGCCCCAGCTATTTGCACCCCTGTGATCTGTGCCCCCCAGCTACATGCCCCCTTTGATCTCTGTTCCCCCTGTGATCTCTCTCCCCCAGCTATATGCCCCCTGTGATTTCTGTGCCACCAGCTATATGCCCCCTGTGATCTCTGCACCCCCCTGTTATATACACCCCTGTGATCTGAGACTCCCAGCTTTCTGCCCTCCCTGTGATCTATGTGCCCCCCTGTGATCCCTGTGCCCCCTGCTATGTACCCCCTGTGATACTTGTGTGGCACCCCAGGGTCCTGGTTGTCACAGTAGCATTGCTTTCCTCACTGGGAGAGTGATGTTACATTTGGAGGCAAGGAAGGATAACTGTCACCAGGTAAACACAAGCATGCAACATGTTCACACTCCAGGCCACCAGGGGAAGCTTTTGATCCTATTTACTAGGTGACTCCCTATATATATATGGTAGTTTGAAGGGAAAGTTAGTCAATTTGTGCCAGGAAGCAGACTGGAGCAGTCTGAGGCAGAAGAAGGTGTACAGAGCTGTGTAACTGCAGTGCTGCAGCTCCTGGGAAGAGATTATAGGAAAGCCGAATATATTGCAGTGAGCGTGTAGGAGAGAGGAGCACAGGCAAGGAGACCAGTGGGAGACCAGCCACGAGCAGGCTGCCTCCTTCTGAGGCACAGACACCAGTAGCCGGAACACCGAGGTTGTAAGGGACTCAACGACTTACATCATAGACCGACAGGACAGCTGAACTGCAATTTACCTGTCCGCCACACACACCTGAGACACAGTAACACATAGAGCCCGGGGCATGCTAGAGTCCCTGTAAAAAGGCTCGAGTTACCTGTCATGCAGGTATTGTCCTATCCTATATGGGGGACAGAGACGATCTGTGAGGACCTTATTTGAAGCCATAGGCAGTAAGGAACTACAACACCACCGTGCTAGAGGAAGGCTTTAATCTTCCCCTGGATAAGGGGACTCCCAACTTGCCTACAAGCCGGCCGGACCCTGCCTGCCCTGTGATCTGATGCCCTGGACTGTGGCTGCCTGAAGTCTTCAGTAAACAAGGTAAAGAGACTGCAAACCTGTGTCCTCGTTCTTTACTGCACCTTCCACCATCTTCCATCTACACACCGGGAGCCCTGGGGAAATACTTCACCTGTGGGAAGTTATACCATCCAGCTGGTGGCGTCACCAACATAAACTCTATTCACCAAAATCCCTTTCAAAGACTTTCCCCTTTTACATGGGCACCCAGGGCCACGGACCGGGTCGCCACCGTGACATCCCCCTGTGAAACACCGGACCCAGTACCGGGTCCCCCTTGGCCCTGGCAAGGCGACTCATCTGTGCTCCCATGTGATCTCTGTGCCCCCTGTGATCTCTGTCCCCTCCAGCTATGTACCCCTCCGTGATCTCCGTGCCCTTCAGCTATGTGCCCTCCTGTGATTTCTGTTCCCCTTGTGATCTTCGTGCCACCCCCCAGTGATCTCTGTGCCCCCCTGTGATCTTTGTGCTCGCCCCTGTGATCTCTGTGTCCCCCTCCCGTGAGCTTCATGCCACCCCCCAGTGATCTCTGTGTCCCCCCGGTGATCTACGAGCCCCATCCAGTGAACTATGGTCCTCTCCAGCGATGCCTGTCCCCCCCAGTGGGGTATATCCCCCTCCCCAAGTGCTGTATGTGCCCCAAGTGATATGTATATTCCCCAGTGCCACATTTGCCCCAGAAGTGCTGTATATCCCACTGAGTACTGTATATCGCCCCCAGCGCTGTATATCCCCACCTGTGATGTATATAGCCCCCCAGTGCTGTATATAGCCCCCAGTGATGTATGTGACCCCACCAGTGATGTCTATTCCCCCCAGCTTCCCCGGTGATGAATATGTCCCAGCATCTCCTGTGATGTCTATGCCCCCCAGCACCTCCTGTTATTTATATGACCTCAGAGTCTTCTGTGATGCATGTATCCCAGTGTTGTATGTGGTTCCTAGTGATGTATATAACCCCTCAGTGATGTCTATTCCCCCCAGCCTCCCTGGTGATGAATATGTCCCAGCATCTCCTGTGATGTCTATGCCCCCCAGCCCCTCCTGCTATTTATATGACCTCAGAGTCTCTTGTGATGCATATACAGCAGTGTCAATATTTCCTATTTTATGTATGTACAGCAGTCCCAGCATCTCCTATGTGATTTATACACAGCAGTCCCAGCTTCTCCTATGTGATGTATGTTCTGCAGTCCTAGCAGCAGTCCCTGTGTCTCCTATGTGATTTACAGTATATACAGCAGTCCCTGCATCTCCTATGTGATGTATATCAGGCAGTCCCAGCATTTACTGTGTGATGTATATACAGCTATCTCCGCTTCCTCTTTGTGATATAGATACAGCAGTCTCAGTGTCTCCTATGTGATGGTTATACAGCAGACCCATCGTCTCCTATGTGGTTTATATACAGCTGTCTCAGCATCTCCTATGTGATGTATATACAGTAGGCCCAGCGTCTCCTATGGTGATGTATATGATTTACAAAACTTATTATGACAAAACGTTGACTGCTCTCCTGGCCGACACAAACCTGGAAAAGCAACTGTGAGAAGCAACATGATCAGTATCACCTAACATCACAGCTGCACCAAAGAGAAGCAGCTCCAGCCGTCATATTAAGGGTGAGTTACCGTAATTAATTGGTTGAGTAAATATACTGGGGTAATTTTCAAGGTGATCATTTTTGTGAGGCCCCCGAATGATGGTAGAAATTTCCAAATGGCCCCTGGCTGGAAAAAGGTTCCCCACCCTTGCTTTAATTAAATGTGCGTGCCATTGTCACTATATACCTGGCTCCTCCTAACTCCTCCTTTCTAGTCCTGCACTGCTCCCGGCTGAACTCTCTGGCTGGATTAGCGTAAGGACGCCATGCCTCTGGCTAATGTAGCTTTCCAGCCAGAGAGAGCATGCTGGGCCCAGCCGGAAGTTGTTGCACATGTGAGGGCGGCTACTGGCTGTTGGAGGCGGAGGGTGAGGAGCGGAGGCTGTCTGGAGATGCAAGACGATGAGCTGGGCTGACTGTGAATTTTTTTTTTTAATGTGTCCCTTTGCCACTATGCTGGCACTTCTTAGAAAATAATGTGTCTGGCTGCTGCACACAATTTGGAGGGGGTAAATAGTGGCTGTACTGCTGCAGTTTGCACCTTGAAGTGTGGGGGCACTGGAGGTGAATATTCTGCCTGCAGGCCCCTGCACACAATTTGGAGGGTGGATGAGGGGGCTAAATAGTGGCTGCAGTTTGCCCCTTAGATCGTGGGGGGAATATTCTGCCTGCAGTCCTGCACACAGTTTGAAGGGGGGTAAATAGTGGATTCTGCTGCAGTTTACACATTACAGGGGGTGGGGGGATATTCTGCCTGCACACAATTTGCACATTAGTGTGGAGTAGGGGGGTAAACAGGGCCTTGGAACATCAGAGGGGCCCACTCACAGTTGGGGCACGGGCCATCTCTGCTCTGCCACCGCCAGAGCTGCTTGATTACTGTCACTTCACCAAACAATCCATGGCCGCTCGCAGTGTGCTGTGTGGCTGTGTCTGGTTGTAATGACGTGGCAGGGGCGACACTGCACTTTTAGTTGTGCTTGTGTGTTGCCCCAGTCGCGTCATTACTTGCAGACACAGCTGCACTGAGCACCACCATGTCTGTTGGAGTGACAAACACTGGGGGGAGCGGCCCGGGCCCCGACGGCGAGTGGGACCCTCTGATGGTCCAGGGCCATGTCCATGACTGTGATGGTCCTGCACTACCACATGCCTGAGGAGCTGGACGGGACACACTCAGACTGGGGCAGGTGAGCGAGGCTTGTTGCAAGCTTCCCCGATCCCCATATTAAAAATATTTATTATATTTTATTTGGAGGGGGCATTCAGACTTTTGCTATGGGGCCCCATGATTTCTATGTATGCCCCTGTGAGTAGAAGCATCCTTTTGAGCTAGTAGAGCCATGAGTCTTCTTGGGAATGATGCAACAATTTTTTCACACCTGGATCTGGGGATCCTCTACCATTCTTCCTTGCAGATCCTCTCCAGTTCCGGTTGGATGGTAAACATTGGTGGACAGCCATTTTCAGGTCTCTCCAGAGATGCTCAATTGGGTTTAGGTCAGGGCTCTGGCTGGACCTGTCAAGAATGGTCATAGAGTTGTTCTGAAGCCACTCCTTTGTTATTTTAGCTGTGTGCTTAGGGTCATTGTCTTGTTGGAAGGTGAACCTTCGGCCAAGTCTGAGGGCCAGAGCACTCTTTGATAGAGGTTTTCATCCAGGATATCTCTGTACTTGGCCACATTCATGTTTCCTTCAATGACAACCAGTCGTCCTGTCCCTGCAGCTGAAAAACACCCCCACACCCAGCATGATGCTGCCACCACCATGTTTCACTGTTGAGATTGTATTGGGCAGGTGGTGAGCAGTGCCTGGTTTTCTCCACACATACCGCTTAGAAGTAACACCAAAAAGGTCCATCTTTGTCTATCTTTGTCTCATGAGACCAGAGAATCTTATTTCTCATAGTCTGGGAGTCTTTCATGTGTTTTTTAGCAAACTCTATGCGGGCTTTCATATTTCTTGCACTGAGGAGAGGCTTCCGTCGGGCCACTCTGCCATAAAGGCCCAACTGGTGGAGGGCTGCAGTGATAGTTGACTTTGTGGAACTTTCTCCCATCTCTCTACTGCATCTCTGGAGCTCAGCCACAGTGATCTTGGGGTTCTTTTTTACCTCTCTCACCAAGGCTCTTCTCCCACGATTGCTCAGTTTGGCTGGACAGCCAGGTCTAGGAAGACTTCCGGTGGTCCCAAACTTCTTCCGTTTAAGGATTATGGAGACCACTGTGCTCTTAGGAACCTTGAGTACTGCAGAAATTATTTTGTAACCTTGGCCAGATCTGTGCCTCGTCACAATTCTCTGAGCTCCTTGGCCAGTTCCTTTGACCTCATGATTCTCATTTGGTCTGACATGCACTATGAGCTGTGAGGTCTTATATAGACAGGTGTGTGCCTTTCCAAATCAAGTCCTATCAGTTTAATTAAACACAGCTGGACGCCAATGCAGGAGTAAAACCATCTCAAGGTGGATCACAAGGAAATGGACAGCATGTGACTTAAATATGAGCAAAGGGTCTGAATACTTATGACCATGTGATATTTCTATTTCAATTTGTCTTTTTTAATAAATTTGCAAAAATTTCTTCATTTCTGTTTTTTTCAGCCAAGATGGGGTACAGAGTGTACATTAATGAGATTTTTTTTTTTACTTTTTTATATTTACCAAATGGCTGCAATGAAACAAAGAGTGAAAAATTTAAAGGGGACTGAATACTTTCTGTACCCACTGTATATCCCCACCATCCCTTCTGCCAGTATATGTGTATTCAGATCTGCTCTCCTGTGCTGGGAAACTCACCAAAGTAACCATCTGGAGACCATTTCTCCATGGCAGTTTGCTAGACCTTGCGCTAATGTACCGAGTTGGCAAACAGCCATGAGCCACAGACCATGAGACACATGTGGCTCTAGAGCCATAGGTTGGGACTGCTGCATTAGAGATTCAACTAATAGAATCTATATAATTTGATAGGTGTGTTATGACCATGCTTTTGCCATGTTTTATTTTATTTATTGTATTGTTAATCTAATCTAACTTCTAACTCATGTAGATTTCAAGATAATTTCCAAAGTATCCGAATAGGTAGGAATTATGACATCAGAGGTGAAGATTTAATCAGTGCCCTAGGTTTGTATCTAAATACTTTTTACCAAAGCAGAGTAGTTCATCCCCCACTCACCTTGAACCCCAGGGAGACACTCAATTTGACTGTGTCACAAAAGGTTAAGACATTTAAATTTGGCTATGATTGGAACTCCCATTATAGTGCATAGAACTGAGCATGTGCGACCATCTCTCCATTCACAGCCATCACAACACTGGACATACCATAGTTCTCAAGAGACACGTGGACCAAAGAAGTCCATAACGATTGGACATTTTAAGGATTTCTCTGTAAGTATAAGATGGATTAAAGTACATCCTGCTGTTAATGTCAATTTGTTCCATGGTTATAGATCACATACCGCAGCTGCTGTATCTGTGCACTACAAGGTGTGGTAGGTTTATATAGACACATATTTATACTATTGAAAACCTGCAGTTTTTTAAATTCTCTGCGTTTTTCCTTTACGTGTGCCAAGCTGGCATCCTTACTGGCAACATTGCAGAATGGCATTCTTGCATTCCGGTCTGTGCTGCCAGTTCCCACACAATGTGAAGGAGGGAGGAATGGGAGGTGAGACAGTGGGAAAGGGAAAGACTTACACAGAAATAAAGAAGAATTGAAGCACATATTTGCAGATGACCACAGTTCATATTAATCCAATACTAAATACTGTCCACTCAGGAATAATGCCATGCAATGCACAAATAATAGAAAAATGTCTAATTTGTATAAAGCAAACATAATTCCCACGACAATGATAAAACAAACTTTTTCTATGTTTTTCATAGTGATTTACACGGATTTACTTACATGTTAATGATGTCTGGTGGAAAGTCCTTGGCAGAAGGAATGGTCCATAATCCAGCACCAGAACAATTGACATAAATTGTTGTGCACCTGCAGTGCAGAGGACACAGTATTGGAGTCTGTGCTCTGGATCTCTGTCCTTGGTCTGAGGAACAATCATCATCATCTACACCATCACCCTCAAACTCACTTTCAGAGCTTTCCAGATTTGTTGACCTACATCCCAAATTAATTCCTGATTCATGAGATCTCTTCTTTCTCAATGCTAAATTTGCATTTAACAGGGATGCATACAAGAGAATAGTATACAAGAGAAACAGCAGTACTGGTTGTCCCCCTGTCCAACACCTGAACATGATAGCTGAGCGTAGAAGGTCAAGGGTATATATGGACTATATAGACCAAAGCAACCAGTATACAACTATGTGTCAAGTGTATTTAGGATAAATCAACAGACAATATCTGGACAATATTTCTTGCCATCAATACTACCATAACCTATTTCCCTAGGCCACCATAATTCCAGCTCTATAAAACCAGGGATCATCCCAATGTGAATAATTCTGACTGCATAATCCTCTCTCCTGTCTCTGCTATAACTTGTCTTGCAGTGCTCCAGTGCTGCTTATGTTTTCATTGTGACCAGTGTTACCCCTGGATTTTTAGCCCTGCTCCTATTCTTTCATCATTAGCCTGTACCCTAAGGGGGGTGTATCTCTCTAAACAAGGTCTCACCCACCCCCATAAATTCTCCCTAGAACATTCTTTACCTGCATCTCTTGGAAACCACGTTGTGTATCTCAGTGGGTGGGGGGGACATTTAAATAAATGGGATTTTAAAGAGTGCATTTGCTGAACTCTGTCTTTCTGGAATGGCAGTGAAATCGAAATTATGCCCTATAAATGAAAATGGTACCGGACAATTTTCAAAAGCTGTCCACTCTATATGATGAGTTACACAAAAATGGAACCCCTTTATACATATGGCATGCTAAACGGAATCAAGTGACAAAATTAGCCACATACTTCTTGAGGAAAATGCATACTTTTTGGACTACTTCTGTCACCACCAATACTCAATATGGTAGTGGCCATTTTCTTGATACTTTTGGGACATTTTTCCCAAAATTACTCACCAATTCCTCTTTTAGATATTAGCCTATGTCTTACTTCTAAAGTGCTGCTTATACATCATGCATAGCAGTAGACATACTAAGAGCACCAGCAGTAAAAAGTTGACAACTGGACTCTGCAACACAAAAGGTCCATTGTTCTATAGAGTTTCTCTGTGATACATCGTAAATCCTAACAAAGGGCAATGGGGATCTTTCATTAGGGCTCCTAGGAATGGTACTGCACATGCAAATGTATGTAGACAGGACCTTTTGACACTATTCTTGTTACTTACCATGCCATATATTGCAACTTTCTGTGCTTTTCCTTGTCTGGTAAAATGTTTGTTACCTATCCTTTGATTCTAATATTTTGCTATATTCATGAATCTAATAACAGGCAGAAGTGGATGGTGGATAAAAGGTATTATTATTATTATTATTATTATATATATATCACCATTGATTCCATGGTGCTGTACATGAGAAGGGGTTACATACAAAAACAGATATCACTTACAGTAAATAAACTAACAATGACAGACTGATACAGAGGGGAGAGGACCCTGCCCTTGCGGGCTTACATTCTACAGGATTATGGGAAGGAGACAGTACTATGGGCATTGCAGTAGATGCAGTGTTGTTGAGGGGGCAGCGTAGTCATTGCAGGTTGTAAGCTTTCTTGAAGAGATGGGTTTTCAGGTTTTGTATGAAGAATCCAAATGTGGAGGATAATCAGACGTGTGGGGGCTCAGAACTCCAGAGGATGGGGAATACTTGAGAGAAGTCTTAGAAGCAATTGGATGAGGAACGAATTAGTATGGAAGAGACAAGGAGGTCATGGGAAGACCAGAGATTACGTGAGGGAAAATATCTGGAGATTAGTTCGAAGATGTAAGGAGGAGAAAGGTTATGGATGGCTTTGTAGGTCAGTGTTAGCAGTTTGAACTTGATATGCTGAGTAATTGGGAGCCAATGACTGGATTTTCAAAGGTGGGAAGCAGAAGAGTAATGAGAAGAGAGATGAACTAGTCGAGCAGCAGATTTAAGGATGGACTGGAGAGGTGCAAGAGTGTTATTAGGTATGCCTCAGAGGAGGATGTTGCAGTAGTCAAGGCGGGAGATGATGGCATGCACAAGCATTTTAGTAGAGTTAGGGTGGAGGAAAGGAAGGATTCTGGAAATGTTTTTGAGCTGGAGGCAACAGGAGGTGGTGAAAGCTTTGATGTGCGGTTTGAAGGACAGGGCAGAGTCAAGGGTTATTCCAAGGCAGCAAATTTGCGGTACAGTGATGTCAGTGATTATGATGGATAGATCAGGTAGGGAAGATACGCGAGATGGAGGAAAGATAACGAGTTCAAATTTGTCCACATTGAGCTTGAAGTAGTGAGAGAAGAAGGATATGGCTGATAGACACTGAGATTTTAGACCGCAGAGAGGTGACCATAGATGAAGGAGAAAAGTTGGTGAAAAGAAAATCACATTTATTCTGCCTTCTATGCTGACGTTTCGGTCCAATGATCTTTATCAAGCACATCTTGATAAAGATGATTGGATCGAAACATCGTCACAGAGGGCAGAATAAATGTGACTTTCTTTTCACCAACTTTTGAGGCGCTGTCTCCTTCATCTATGGATACTGGACATTTTTTCCAAGAATGACTTCTTGGATAGGACGTGCACTTCACTTATGGGTAAAGTTGACCCTATAGTCCCATGAGGTGCTGTGCACAACCATTTATTGATATTTCGTCAGCAGAGAGGTGACGTCTGGGCCAGAGAGGTAGATCTGAGTGTCATCAGCGTAACAATGGTGCTGGAAGCTATGGAACCTTATGAGTTGTCCAAGGCCAAGGGTATAGATGGAGAAGAGTATTAGTCCTAGCCTTAAGGGACTTTAACAGAGAGAGATGGCATTTTCAACTGATATATATTGTATTTTAACATAAAAACAGTATAATGAATAATCTCTTGCCAAGCTAACTTTTCTGGAAGTCACTGGGTCTCAGCACTCAGTACAAAACTACATAATACACTGACAGCCCAATCAAGCAATATTACGCTGTGTCAATTTGCACTTTTACCAGTATATCACCTGCTCTAACCTATAGAATGTTGTTCTTATTATCTCCCTGACGTCACTGTTTTACAGCACAATACAATACAACTGAGGATCATGTTACATATGTGATCATTACCCCTCCTCTATTTGCTGTGTTAGATGTACTGTTTTCTTTGCCTCACTAGAAAACGTTAGAAATGTGTGTTTTGTTCAAGACATTATCAGCTAAACACACAGGCAATGAACCTATAGATCAGACTCCATGTTAAACCGTTTCTTGGAACAGAAAAAACATTCAAATCAGAGCCGTAACTAGTGTTGAGCGATACCGTCCGATACTTGAAAGTATCGGTATCGGAAAGTATCGGCCGATACCGGCAAAGTATCGGATCCAATCCGATACCGATACCCGATACCAATACAAGTCAATGGGACTCATGTATCGGACGGTATCCTGATGGTTCCCAGGGTCTGAAGGAGAGGAAACTCTCCTTCAGGCCCTGGGAACCATATTAATGTGTAAAAGAAAGAATTAAAATAAAAAATATTGCTATACTCACCTCTCCGAGGGAACCGGCAGCGTTGTTTGCTTAAAATTCGCGCTTTTCTTTCCTTACGTGAAGTCCCGGCTTTGTGATTGGTTGCGTCGCAGTCACATGGGCGACGCAACCAATCACAGCAAGCCGTGACGTAATTTCAGGTCCTTAAGGATTTTAAAATTACGTCCCGGCTTTGTGATTGGTTGCGTCGCAGTCACAAGGGCGACGCAACCAATCACAGCAAGCCGTGACGTAATTTCAGGCCCTTAAGGATTTTAAAATTACGTCCCGGCTTTGTGATTGGTTGCGTCGCAGTCACATGGGCAACACAACCAATCACAAGCCGCGACGTCACGGGAGGCTGGACACGCGCGCATTTTAAAATGCGCGCTTGTCCAGCCTCCCGTGACGTCCCGGCTTGTGATTGGTTGCGTTGCGGTCAACCAATCACAAGCCGGGAGGCTGGACACGCGCGCATTTTAAAATTTTTAAAATGCGCGCGTGTCCAGCCTCCCGGCTTGTGATTGGTTGACCGCGACGCAACCAATCACAAGCCGGGACGTCACGGGAGGCTGGACAAGCGCGCATTTTAAAATGCGCGCGTGTCCAGCCTCCCGGCTTGTGATTGGTTGACCGCGACGCAACCAATCACAAGCCGGGACGTCACGGGAGGCTGGACAAGCGCGCATTTTAAAATGCGCGCGTGTCCAGCCTCCCGTGACGTCACGGCTTGTGATTGGTTGCGTCGCCCATGTGACTGCGACGCAACCAATCACAAAGCCGGGACGTAATTTTAAAATCCTTAAGGGCCTGAAATTACGTCACGGCTTGCTGTGATTGGTTGCGTCGCCCATGTGACTGCGACGCAACCAATCACAAAGCCGGGACGTAATTTTAAAATCCTTAAGGACCTGAAATTACGTCACGGCTTGCTGTGATTGGTTGCGTCGCCCATGTGACTGCGACGCAACCAATCACAAGCCGGGACTTCACGTAAAGGAAAGAAAAGCGCGAATTTTAAACAAAGAACGCTGCCGCTTCCCTCGGTAAGGTGCAGGCTGCGTCGGAGAGGTGAGTATAGCAATATTTTTTATTTTAATTCTCTCTTTTACACATTTTTACATTAATGTTGTTTCGATACCGATACCCGATACCACAAAAGTATCGGATCTCGGTATCGGAATTCCGATACCCGCAAGTATCGGCCGATACCCGATACTTGCGGTATCGGAATGCTCAACACTAGCCGTAACTATAATTAAAAGGACACAAAAGCAAAGTTAGCTGGGCCCCTAACCCCTAAAGGAAACTGAAACAGCAGCATAGGTAGGTGTAATTAAAGGAGTTGTCTGACCCTTGGAGTTAAAGTCTGCAGTCACTGTATGTGACTAAGGGTACCGTCACACAGTACCATTTACATCGCTACGACGGCACGATTCGTGACGTCGCAGCGTCGTATGATTATCGCTCCAGCGTCGTAGACTGCGGTCACACGTTGCAATCACGGCGCTGGAGCGATGCCGAAGTCCCCGGGTAACCAGGGTAAACATCGGGTAACTAAGCGCAGGGCCGCGCTTAGTAACCCGATGTTTACCGTGGTTACCAGCGTAAAAGTAAAAAAAAACAAACAGTACATACTCACCATCTGATGTCCATCAGGTCCCTTGCCGTCTGCTTCCTGCTCTGACTGAGATCCGGCCGTACAGTGAGAGCAGAGCGCAGCGGCGACGTCACCGCTGTGATCTGCTCTCACTTTCCGGCCGGCAGACAGTCAGAGCGGAAAGCAGACGGCGAGGGACCTGACGGACATCAGATGGTGAGTATGTACGGTTTGTTTTTTTTTACTTTTACGCTGGTAACCACGGTAAACATCGGGTTACTAAGCGCGGCCCTGCGCTTAGTTACCCGATGTTTACCCTGGTTACCAGCGAACGCATCGCTGGATCGCTGTCACACACAACGATCCAGCGATGACAGCGGGAGATCCAGCGACGAAAGAAAGTTTCAAACGATGTGCTACGACGTACGATTCTCAGCTGGGTGCCTGATCGCAGTAGCGTGTCAGACACTGTGAGATCGTAACTATATCGCTAGAACGTCACGAATCGTGCCGTCGTAGCGATAAAAATGCCACTGTGTGACGGTACCCTTAGTTTGCAGAGTTGTGGGTTGTAAACTGTACATTATAACAATTCTATAATAACAATTTTTATTTATATAGCGCCAACATATTCCGCAGCACTTTACAATTAAAGGGAACCTGTCACCTCGTTTTTTCGGTATGAGATAAAAATACTGTTAAATAGGGCCTGAGCTGTGCATTACAATAGTGTAGTTTGTGGACCCCGATTCCCCACCTATGCTGCCGAAATACGTTACCAAAGTAGTCGTTTTCGCCTGTCAATCAGGCTGGTCAGGTCGGATGGGCGTGGTGTCTTCCCCCAGATCTTGCGTAGTTTTCCGTTGGTGGCGTAGTGGTGTGCGCATGTCCAAGGTCCCGAATCCTGCACAGGGGTGTGAAAATAGCAGCGATGTCCGTTATTCCATTGGTGATCGGTGGGCGCGGCCATCTTGCTTTGGCCGCGCGTGCGCAGAAGCGGCGCTCTGCTGGCCGCGGCTTCAGGAAGATGGCCGCGGGCATCCGCGCGTGCGCAGATGGCTATCGCGGCTGCCATTTTCGTGAAGCCGAGATGCGAACTCTGCTTCACGAAAATGGCCGCCGCGATAGCCATCTGCGCACGCGCGGATGCCCGCGGCCATTTTCCTGAAGCCGCGGCCAGCAGAGCGCCGCTTCTGCGCACGCGCGGCCAAAGCAAGATGGCCGCGCCCACCGATCACCAATGGAATAACGGACATCGCTGCTATTTTCACACCCCTGTGCAGGATTCGGGACCTTGGACATGCGCACACCACTACGCCACCAATGGAAAACTACGCAAGATCTGGGGGAAGACACCACGCCCATCCGACCTGACCAGCCTGATTGACAGGCGAAAACAACTACTTTGGTAACGTATTTCGGCAGCATAGGTGGGGAATCGGGGTCCACAAACTACACTATTGTAATGCACAGCTCAGGCCCTATTTAACAGTATTTTTATCTCATACCGAAAAAACGAGGTGACAGGTTCCCTTTAATCGGGGACATGTACAGACAATAAATTCCATACAAGTTAAGACAATTTAAACAGTAACATTAGGAGTGAGGTCCCTGCTCGCAAGCTTACAATCTACAAGGAAATGGGGGGGACACAATAGGTGAAATGCAGCGCCCCAGAGTCCTGGTCATTGCAGTACTGATGCTCCGCCGCTAAGGGGAGTGATGGTACGTCTGATGGCACTGAAGGAGTTCACCTGACCAGGTATCACAGACACCAATAAACTTCATAGTCTGGCCTCCAGGGGGAGCTAAGGGCGCTATGTATTAGGCCACTCCTCACAATCTGGTAAAACTGGGGGATAGATAGAAAGTTAGACAGAAAGCTGACTGGGTTTGAACCAAGCAACATCCTGTGGCAGAGGGTGTTGCAGGGGAAGATTCAGGGGGGTCCCTGTCAGGGGTGGGATCTTGACAGAGGCCTAGCGAACAGGAAAGAACGTTAAGGAACCGAGCCTGCACTACATCGCGGCGGTATCTCAAGAAAGGACAAGAAGCGAGGTTTATTGTGGAGAGTGAGAAATGAGATCAAAGCAAAAGGGAGATAACACCAGTAGGAGTCGTGCTGTAAGATCAAGGCACCATCCTATTGAGGCCCGTAGCCGGTGGCCAGAACGCCGAGGAAGTATTAGGCTCCAAGCAATACTTCAAACAGAGGCAGGACAGTTGATTTTAGGTTGGCTGTCTCACCAAAATCACCTAAGAAGACATAGGGGGCAACTGTGGGAGAGGGGCGACGCTAGGGTCCCGGAAGAACTCCAGGCCTTCCCGTCATATGGGTGCGTCCTATCCATATCATCTGGGAGACGGAGAAGAACATCAGAACAGACATAAGTTGTGGGAAATAACATCAGAAACAGACACAACAGTTGTGAGGACTATCCCGTGGTGCTCAGCAGGGAAGTACTACAACACACAGGCGCTAGAAGGTAGGCACAGATTTCCACCTGCAAAGGGAACTCTGGAGGTGCCATCGGACCGGCCGGTCTCTTACAGCCCTGTTAACCGTACTCTGGATTGAGGACCTTGAAGCCTTCAGTAAAGAGGTAAAGAGACTGCAACCCTGTGTCCTCGTTATTCATCGCGACCTGCACCACACACCACCACTTATAACTTTCATTGGACGCCCCTTAGCAGGGTCACGGACCGGGTCTAGCCACCGTGACAATCCCAGAATTGAGACAGAGAGGCCCGATGCCAAGTGTCCCGCAGCCCTGCATCTGGGGGCGCTCCAAACTTGGCGTCACGAACAGGATCTACTTAAGCCTGAAGAATCAGGTCATGTGTGCCTTGGAGCTGTGATTTACTGTGCTTGAACTGTGACTTATTGCAAAGACTGTGTATTGCCACTTGTTGCCAAAAGTTCCCGCCAAAACCGCCGCCATTACAGCGCTAAGGAGAGCACAGGAGAAGAAGAAGGGCGTGGAAGTGGGCGTAGACAAGCTGAAGAGCGCGAAAGATAATGGCCGCCCAGTCAAAATATTTCTGTGCTTTGAGGACGTGTCCGTCAGCGGCTGAGATCCGCCTCCTAATCCTCAATGGGGGGAGGAGGCAATGAAAACGAAACCGCCCACGGAGGAGAGAGCGGGAAAAAGACCAGGAAGTGACCCACGTGGAGGATGAGATGGCTGACCGCTCGGTCTCAGAATGTGGGGTTGAAGTGGAGAACTCCCCCAACTACCCAGAGGAGTGTAGCGGCCCCTTCTCCACAGCCGAAGCGGATCTTCTGCAGCTCGAAATGGAAGACCTGATCGGACAGCTTCTCCAGCTGCGGGTGGAGGCCAAGACCGCGCCCCAGGGGACACCAGTGGGGGAGTCCCCGACCTCGGTTCCTGCGTCGCTGTTCGAGTTGCTGTCGGCGTCTCCACCGATGTCACCGCCAGCGGAACCAGCCGCGAGGGAGGACGTTCCACCGGCCGGTAAGCCCGCCGACCCTGCCCCGCTAGCAGAGGACCTGCTGATAGGCCCAGTTGCAGCACCACCCATCCCCTGGGACCTATCGGCTCCAGCACCTCCTTCCCTGGGACCAGGCCACAGGCATGGAGCACCTCCTGAAGCCCCCGATCTCGCCAGTCACCCTGCCGGGCGCGGTCTATGCTGAGCGCACGATGTGCCGCTGGGTGAACCCCGGGTCCAACTTTATGGGGTTCCCCGGGGTGGCGACCCAGGAGGGAGAGATGTTGCAGGCCCTTAGCTGGGAGGAATACCAGGCCCAGCTAGAACAGCAGTGGGAAAAGAAGGAGAAGGCGTACCAGGCCGGGCTGGAGGCCCATCACCAAAAAGACTTGGCGGTAAAGGACCGGGCCCGCAAGGACCCCACCACTCATCAGGCCCCGCGCAGGCAGGGCATTGTCATCGCCTTCAAGCTCCGCGGAGGCTGGGGCTTTATTAAGGAGCCGGGCCTGTACGCGGAGGTGTTTGTTAACTGGAGGGATGTCGAGTCCCACCTGAGGGAGGGTCATCCGGCCCGGGACCTCCACCCAGGGGACCAGGTGACCTACACCCGCCACCGGAGCGAGCAGGGGTGGTGCGCTCGAGACGTCCAACGGTGTGAGCCAGTAGTAGTGCCACCCGCTGTCCCGCTGACGACCAACCCTGATTTGACCAACACCACCACTGTTGCTATGGTGTGTATTTTTGCTGCCACTGAACTTGCAACCACAGCCGATATTCGAATCCAGACACCGGGTGATCTGGCCGTGTCTGGGAGACCAACTAATCATACTGATACTGCATCCGCCGAGGACAAAGGACCACAACCTCCCCGGCAGGCGAGTGTCCGCCACCAATTGATGCAGTGTAATCTTCTATGAGGATAAACCTCGGAACCACGAGAATGTATATAGTTAACTGTTCGTCTTTTTATGTTTCTCTGCTGCTATAACCCGATCAGGGTTATCTCTTAAAGGGATCCCTTAGTTGACCCGGGATCCCTATTTTGCCTTTTTGATTGGTTCATCACTGTTTTAAAGACTACTGAATCATGGACGGTGAATGATTCACAAACTGTTTTGTAAATAGTTCGCACCCTCTTAAGGGTGCCCTCTACTGGTTTTACAACAAAGAGAACTCTTTGCGAAGAAACTGTTCCTGGGAACAGCATTGGAGTTCCTGCCTACACGGACTTGTAGCATGAGTAGCTGCACTCAAAGAGACTTGGCTCCCTCTTAAAGGGAATGTTTGTTAGTTGCATTTAAGATACAATGTCGCCTTGAAAGAGAATAGATAGAAATAATGTTTTACATAGGAAAGTTATATGTAATTAGTTAGTTGATTATAGAAAATGTTTAATAATGTGTTAGAGAATGAGGACAGGAAAGTGAACCCGTAGGGGTTAGTGAGTGAGTCCTCCTAGGAGCCATAGAGAGATGGCTCAATGATACTGTACTAAGAAAAGAGGCAGTAGGCCTGGGCAGATAGACAAGCGGTCCTGCATGAGACAATCAGAGAGTAAAAAGAAAATATTACACTTAGGAAAGAAAGATGAAGAAAAGTTAATTTATATTTTAGAAGTTTTATCATAGGCCTTTAGTGGATCCAGTTTATACATCCTTAAAGGCAATGTTAAATTATTGTTCAGAATTTGCACTCAGTAGAATACCCGGCTGGGTAATAGAAGTTATTTATAGAATGTTATTTAAAAATAATAAACCATGTTTGTAACGTTCAAGAGTCCTCACCTCCCATAAAGGGAAGCATTGTTACTTTCACTTGTTATTTGTTTACTGCATTTCAAAATTTGTATGTCTTTTGCTGACATGTATTGTTGTTTTCTTCCCAGTCCGGGAGTACTGGATTTAACCGGGGGGGAGTACAGCGCCCCAGGGTCCTGGTCATTGCAGTACTGAAGCTCCGCCGCTAAGGGGAGTGATGGTACGTCTGATGGCACTGAAGGAGTTCACCTGACCAGGTATCACAGACACCAATACACTTCATAGTCTGGCCTGGGCAATATGCTGGAGTCAGACACTGGGGCAGATTGCTGGACACACTGGGGCAATATGCTGGACATACTGGGGCAGATTGCTGGACACACTGGGGGTAATATGCTGGACACACTGGGGGCAGGACTGGAGGCATGGGCAGAATGTAGATACGGGGCATGATTGGAGACACGAGGCAGAATGAAAGACATGGGGGCAGGATTGGATCATGGGGCAGGATGGATACGATGGAGACAGATGGGGAGATCATATGGGGTAGAATGGATACTCATGAGGGCAGGATGCGAGAACATATGGCTGGAGCCAGGAATGACATAAACGGGGCCAGGATGGGGAATATTATTACCATAGGGGCTAATTAAGGGATATTATTACTGCAGTGATGTATTTATTTTATTTTTTGAGTATACTGTTTTAAATGGGGGGGCGGTCCTGTTACTGTGCAGAGTGACACTATATCGCCTTTTTTTCTTCATGTGGTATAATGTAGAAGTTGTGAAAAATTAAGTAATGTGTTCTGCAAGCTCGAGATAACTGTGTTATTTCCTGCAGAAACGAGTCCTGGCTGGAAGAAATGATGGCGGTCTGTGCTGGATGAAAGATGAAGGACTTCACCTAGAGACGTCACTGGTGAGTCAGTGTTATCTATACACTGACACAATACACTGTATACTATATACAGAGCTCCTGTGTATAACGTCACTGGTGATCACTGTATTACCTGTACACAGACACTGCATACTAAGTACAGATCTCCTGTGAATACTGGCACTTATGGTGATAGTATTGTGTTGTTGTTTTTTTTTAATTACTGATCAGTATTGTAGTATTCAGTCACTATGTGGTGGTAATATGTGGTCTGGAAATGGTGTTGCGGTATTTGTCCCTTGTATGTGCTATTTGGTCACCAAGTGGTGGTAATATGTGGTCTTGACATGGTGTAGCGGTATTTGTTCCTTGTATGTGATATTATTCAATGACTGTGGTTGTAATATGTGGTCTGGTCATGGTGCGGTGGTATTTGTTCCTTGTATGTGATATTGGTCATTTTAAACATTGAAAAATAAATCATAATATATCTAAATTGTATTGCATATTTTAACAAATATTTAATAGGTAACAGTAGAGTAGGGCCCGGCCAAAAGTGTCTACCGTGTTATGGTGGCGGCTTACAAAATCTTTGAAACATGACACACATGACCCCGTCGCATGACCCCGTCGCATGACCGGGGGGGGGGGCCCACAGTGTCTGAACAGCCCGGGGCCATGGCTACCCTTAATCCACCCCTGTTCCAGAGAGCTGGTGCAGCATGAGAGAAGTCTTGAAGACTGAGGTGCGAGGTTCGGATTACGGGGGATGTTAGTCTTAGATCATTTGCAGAACAGAGGGCACGTGTAGGGCGATAGACAGAGATGAGAGAGGAGATATAAGGTGATGCAGAACTGTGGAGAGCTTTGTGGGTGAGAGAGATGAGTTTATACTGGACCCTGTAGCGAATGGGTAGCCAGTGTAATGACTGGCACAAGATGGAGGCATCAGTGAAGCGGCTGGACAGAAATATGACCCTGGCTGCCGCATTCAAGATGGATTGGAGAGGAGAAAGTTTGGTAAGAGGGAGACCGATCAGAAGAGAGTTGCAGTAGTCCAGACAAGAATGAATAAGAGCGACAGTAAGAGTCTTAGCAGTTTCAAAGGTGAGAAAAGGTTGGATTCTGGAGATGTTTTTAAGATGCAGGTGACAAGAGTGAGTGATCAGATATATGGAGTAAAGGAAAGTTCGGTGCCGAATATGACCCCAAGACAGCGGGCATGCTGCTTGGGAGTTATGGTTGAACCCTCCAGGGTACTTTCGATTTTAGGTAGAGTGAGGTTACTAGAGGGGAGAAACACAAGAAGTTCAGTTTTGGAGAGATTTAGTTTCAGATAGAGGGAGGACATGATGTTAGAGACAGCAGACAGACACCCTATTTTGAATTAGGGTAGGGGTGATGTCAGGGGAAGAAGTGTATATTTGGGTGTCGTCAGCATAGAGATGATACTGGAACCCAAATCTGCTGATTATTTGTCCAATAGGGGCAGTGTATAGAGAGAAGAGGAGGGGACCTAGGACGGAGCCCTGCGGAACCACGATAGTAAGGGGACGAGGAGAGGAAGAGGAGCTGGCAAAAGATACAGTGAAGGAGTGGTCAGAGAGGTAGGAGGAGAACCAGGAGAGGGCTGTGTCCTTGAGGCTTATAGAGCGGAGCATAGTGAGAAGGAGCTGGTGATCCACAGTGTTAAATGCGGCAGAGAGATCCAGGAGAATCAGCAGGGAGCAATGACCTTTGTATTTATCTGTTATTAGATCATTAGAGACTTTAGTGAGGGCAGTTTCAGTGGAGTGTAAAGAGCAGAAACCAGATTGTAAGGGGTCGAGAAGAGAGTTATCCGAGAGATAGCGTATTAGACGGGAGAGGACCAAGCGTTCCAGGAGTTTAGAGATGAAGGAAAGGTTAGAGACAGGTCTGTAGTTAGCAGTGCAGTTCTGGTCCAGGGATGGCTTGTAATAGGGTGCAGGGTAGAGTATGTCACCACGGAACAGACAGACCAACTGTTGAGGGAGATTTATTAACAGAAGTAAGATTCTCCTCGCAGGGAGAAAACAGTAGGAAATAAACTGATGATATAACCGTGCAAATACATGGGAAGCAGTATAAGTTCCCAGGCAGTCAAACAGTATAACAGTAGTAAACGGAATTTCTTGAGAAAACACTTATCAGGCTGATGAGGACTTGCTTGTAGGGTCGTCTTCTCCAACGTAGGCACCGAGAAACAGCGGCACTTGTTGTCCCTCTGTTATCCATGGGCTGTGTAGTCTCTGGGAACCCTCAACCTGGGGTTTAAAGGGTTACTGTGGTGGGCAGAGGGCATGCTAGGCAAACGGGGTCCTCTGTGCTCTGAGTCTTTTGCTTCAACAATACAGCCTATACAGCCTATCCCGGGTGAACAATGCTCAGTCTATTATTGAGTCTCTCAACAGGAATCAGGGGCTCTACACTAATACCGTGGGTACCAGGGGCCACTGTCTCTGCTCTGTCTCCTGGGAACTCGAGACTCCGGGGTTAAATCTTTTGCAGCCTTTTCTCAGAGTAAAACTGGAAGCAGGAAGTAGGACAGTCACACTGCTGCACGAGTCTCTGTATGTTAAGCTGGCAGTCTCTCTGTAGTAGCGATGCTACACACACACAGGGCAGCTTACTTGTCACACTCATTGAGTCTTGGCTTGTCACTGCAGTCACCAGGGCTGCGCGCTCACATCACTGTCTCTGCAATGTCAGGGAAAAAGTCTTCTCTGATTACGGAGGCTTGCGAGTCCACACCCTCACATACGGCCTTCACTATGGTGGGTATCTCAGCCTCAGTGCCCTCACGGGGAGCACGGTGCTGCAGCCTGCTTTCTCTCTGGCGTGCTGTCCCCTCTGTCCTGCGCGCTCCGCTCTCCCGCTCTTTTCTGACCTCTCTCTTCCTCTCCGCCCCCTGCAGTCACATGATCTCCTGTTGTGAATTCTGCTCTTGGGCTCCCTCCGGTGGTTGTTGGTGGTAGTGCAGTTGTCTTGGGGTTGTAATCTAGGGCAGGTGTTTCTGCTGATTGCACCTCTACTAGGTATTTAGGTGTGCAGGATCCATGAGTCCTTGCCAGTTGTCTATTGTTCTTGGAGGGATTGCATCTCTCTCTGGTTCCTCATGCCCTGCTGCCAATTCAGCTAAGATAAGTGTCTGTTTTTTTGTCTCTGTGCACACATGCAGTGTGCTTTGCAATTCAGTGCAATTCATTATGTTTTTGTCCAGCTTAGACTTTGTTTGGATTTTTCAGTCATGCTGGATTCTCAGGAGATGCAGATATACTTTCTATGTCTTTAGTTAGATGTAGAATATTTGTATTATCTGCTGTGGATATTTTTAGGATTTTAATACTGACCGCTTAGAATTCTGTCCTATCCTTTTCTATTTAGCTAGAAGTGCCTCTTTTGCTAAATCCTGTTTTTCTGCCTGCGTGTGTCTTTCCTCTTATACTCACAGTCAATATTTGTGGGGGGCTGCCTATCCTTTGGGGTTCTGCTCTGAGGCAAGATAGAATTCCCATTTCCATCTATAGGGGTATTTAGTCCTCCGGCTGTGTCGAGGTGTCTAGGACGTGTTAGGCACACCCCACGGCTACTTCTAGTTGCGGTGTCAGTTTAGGGTTTGCGGTCAGTACAGGTGCCACCTACTCCTGAGAAAGTCTCTCATGCGGCTCCAAGGTCACCGGATCATAACTGTACAACTGGCCAACAATGAGTTAAATGCATCTCAGAAGAAGGGAAGAAAGGTGTTGAGCCATTTTTTTTTTTTCTGTAGTCTGTTTTGTCTCTTCTTCCCTCTTTTCCTCTGGGTGACTGAGGAGTCTTGTGCTAGCATGGATGTTCAGGGATTGGTTTCTCGTGTAGACCAGCTTGCTGCTAGGGTACAGGGTATTTCTGATTATATTGTTCAGACTCCGCTTTTAGAGCCTAGGATTCCTACTCCTGATTTGTTTTTTGGGGACAGGTCCAAATTTTTGAGTTTTAAAAACAACTGTAAACTGTTTTTTGCTCTGAAACCTCGTTCCTCTGGTGATCCCATTCAGCAGGTTAAAATTGTCATCTCCCTGCTGCCTGGCGACCCTCAGGATTGGGCATTTTCCCTGGAATCTGGGAATCCGGCCTTGCTTAATGTAGACGCCTTTTTTCAGCTCTAGGATTATTATATGATGAACCAAATTCTGTGGATCAAGCGGAGAAGACCTTGTTGGCCCTGTCTCAGGGTCAAGAAGTGGCAGAATTGTATTGTCAGAAATTTAGAAAATGGTCTGTGCTGACTAAATGGAATGAGGATGCTTTGGCGGCAATTTTCAGAAAGGGTCTTTCTGAATCTGTTAAAAATGTTATGGTGGGGTTTCCCACGCCTGTTGGTCTGAGTGATTCTATGTCTCTGGCCATTCAGATTGATCGGCGCTTGCGGGAGCGCAGAACTGTGCGCGCTGTGGCGTTGTCCTCAGAGCAGATGCCTGAGCCTATGCAGTGTGATAGGATTCTGTCTAGAACGGAACAACAAGGATTCAGACATCAGAATAGGTTGTGTTTTTATTGTGGCGATGCTTCTCATGTCATTTCAGTCTGTCCTAAGCGTACAAAGAGAATCGCTAGTTCAGTTACCATCAGTACTGTACAACCTAAGTTTCTGTTATCTGTGACCTTGATCTGCTCATTGTTGTCATTTTCTGTCATGGCGTTTGTGGATTCAGACGCCGCTTTGAACTTAGTGGACTTTGAATTTGCCAGGCGTTGTGGTTTCCCCTTGCAGTCTTTGCAGAACCCTATTCCTTTAAGGGGCATTGATGCTACACCTTTGGCTAAAAATAAACCCCAGTTTTGGACACGGGTGACCATGTGCATGGCGCCAGCCCATCAGGAAGATTGTCGTTTTCTGGTGTTGCATAATTTGCATGATGCTATTGTGCTGGGTTTTCCATGGTTGCAGATAATGTTATGATCCTGGTGGTTAGAACACATGAACTGACCTGATAAGTAAACCCAAAAATACGGACAAGCTCTGGGAATGTGGGAACTTTACTGACCGCAATCCTATTAAACCACACTATAGGCAGCCGTGGAGCGTTCCTAACTCGGCCTAGACGCCTCGTTCACAGCCTGAGAAACTAGCTACCCCTAGAGAGAAACAAAGCCTCACTTGCCTCAGAGAAATTTTCCCCAAAGTGTAAGCAGCCCCCCACAAATAATAACGGTGAGTTTAAGGGGAAAACACAAACATAGAAATGAAAATAGGTTTTTAGCAAATGAGGCCCGCTAATAACTAAAAAGTCAGAAGATAGCAAGGAATCTGTGCGGTCAGTATAAAATACTACAAAAGTATCCACGCAGAGAATACAAAAAGACCCCCCACCGACTCACGATGTGAGGGGCGCAACTCCGCACCCCAGAGCTTCCAGCTAGCAATCAAATAGCATATAAGCAAGCTGGACTGAACTCATAACATACTGAGAAACATTTTCAAATAGAAATGAGCAAAAAAGGACTAGCATGAACTTAGCTTCTCACGAGGAGACAGGTCACAAGGGAAGTCCCAGAGAGATCTGAACCAGTACTGAATACAACGACAGCAGGCAACAAGTAAAGGTCCAGATGGAGTTAAATAGGCCGCAGGCCTAGCAGGAAACGAGGCAGCTGGAGTCCAGCTACAGACCAGCCGTAACACTAAAAGCCACCAGAGGGAGCCCATGAACAGAACTCACAAAGTACCACTCATGACCACAGGAGGGAGCCCGAGAACGGAATTCACAACAGTACCCCCCCTTGAGGAGGGGTCACCGAACCCTCACCAGAGCCCCCAGGCCGATCAGGACGAGCCAAATGAAAGGCCCGAACCAAATCGGCAGCATGGACATCAGAGGCAACAACCCAGGAATTATCCTCCTGACCATAGCCCTTCCATTTAACCAAGTACTGAAGCTTCCGTCTCGAAATACGAGAATCCAAGATCTTCTCCACCACATACTCCAATTCTCCCTCGACCAACACCGGAGCAGGAGGGTCAACAGACGGAACCACAGGCACCACATACCTCCGCAACAATGACCTATGGAACACATTATGAATGGCAAAAGATGCTGGGAGGTCCAAACGAAATGACACCGGATTGAGGATTTCCAAAATCTTATAAGGACCGATGAAACGAGGTTTGAACTTACTAGAGGAAACCTTCATAGGAACATAACGAGATGACAACCATACCAAATCCCCCACACGAAGTCGGGGACCCACACAGCGACGGCAATTAGCAAAGCGCTGAGCCTTCTCCTGTGACAACGTCAAATTGTCCACTACGTGGTTCCAAATCTGCTGCAACCTATCCACCACAGAATCCACCCCAGGACAGTCAGAAGGTTCAACCTGACCTGAGGAAAAACGAGGATGAAAACCAGAATTACAAAAAAAAGGCGAAACCAAAGTAGCGGAACTAGCCCGATTATTGAGGGCGAACTCAGCCAATGGCAAAAAAGTCACCCAATCATCCTGATCAGCAGAAACAAAACATCTCAGATAAGTTTCCAAGGTCTGATTAGTACGTTCGGTTTGGCCATTCGTCTGAGGATGGAAGGCCGATGAAAAAGACAAATCAATGCCCATCTTAGCACAAAAGGACCGCCAAAATCTGGACACAAACTGGGACCCTCTGTCAGACACAATGTTCTCCGGAATACCATGCAAACGGACCACATTCTGAAAAAACAGCGGAACCAAATCAGAGGAGGAGGGTAACTTAGGCAAAGGCACCAAATGGACCATTTTAGAAAAACGATCACAAACCACCCAGATGACAGACATCCTCTGAGAGACAGGAAGATCTGAAATAAAATCCATGGAAATATGCGTCCAAGGCCTCTTTGGGACAGGCAAAGGCAAAAGCAATCCACTGGCACGAGAACAGCAAGGCTTGGCCCGAGCACAAATCCCACAGGACTGCACAAAGGAACGCACATCCCGCGACAAAGAAGGCCACCAAAAGGACCTAGCCACCAATTCCCTGGTACCAAAGATCCCAGGATGACCCGCTAACACTGAAGAATGAACCTCGGAAATAACTCTACTGGTCCATCTATCCGGGACAAACAGTCTCTCCGGTGGACAACGGTCAGGTCTATCGGCCTGAAACTCCAGCAGCACCCGCCGCAAATCAGGGGAGATGGCAGACAAGATCACCCCCTCTCTGAGGATACCAGCCGGCTCAGAAACTCCCGGAGAGTCAGGCACAAAACTCCTAGAAAGGGCATCAGCCTTCACATTCTTTGAGCCCGGAAGGTATGAAACCACAAAATCAAAACGGGAGAAAAACAGCGACCATCGAGCTTGTCTAGGATTTAACCGCTTGGCAGACTCGAGATAAATCAAATTCTTGTGATCCGTCAAGACCACCACACGATGCTTGGCTCCCTCAAGCCAATGTCGCCACTCCTCGAATGCCCACTTCATTGCCAACAACTCCCGATTACCAACATCATAATTCCGCTCGGCAGGCGAAAACTTTCTAGAAAAGAAAGCACATGGTCTCATCACCGAGCCATCAGAGCTTCGTTGTGACAAGACAGCCCCTGCTCCAATCTCAGAAGCATCAACCTCGACCTGAAAGGGAAGAGAGACATCAGGCTGACGCAAGACAGGAGCCGAAGAAAACCGACGTTTCAGCTCCTGAAAAGCCTCAACGGCCGCAGAAGACCAATTAGTCACATCAGCACCCTTTCTAGTCAAATCCGTCAAAGGCTTAACCACACTAGAAAAATTAGTGATGAAGCGCCGGTAAAAATTAGCAAAGCCCAAGAACTTCTGAAGGCTCTTCACCGATGTAGGTTGAGTCCAGTCATAGATGGCCCGGACTTTAACTGGATCCATCTCGATAGTAGAAGGGGAAAAAATAAAGCCCAAAAAGGAAACCTTCTGGACTCCAAAGAGACATTTAGAGCCCTTCACAAACAAGGCATTGGCACGCAGGACCTGAAACACCATCCTGACCTGCTTCACATGAGACTCCCAATCATCAGAAAAGACCAAAATATCATCCAGGTACACAATCATGAATCTATCCAGATACTTTCGGAAGATGTCGTGCATGAAGGACTGAAACACGGAAGGGGCATTAGAAAGCCCAAAAGGCATCACCAAGTACTCAAAATGACCTTCGGGCGTATTAAATGCTGTCTTCCATTCATCGCCCTGCTTTATACGCACAAGATTATAAGCTCCTCGAAGATCTATCTTGGTGAACCAACTAGCCCCCCTAATCCGAGCAAACAGATCGGACAGCAGAGGCAAAGGGTACTGAAATTTGACCGTGATTTTATTTAGAAGGCGATAATCTATACAGGGTCTCAGAGAACCATCCTTCTTGGCCACAAAAAAGAACCCTGCACCCAAAGGTGACGAGGACAGACGAATATACCCTTTCTCCAAAGACTCCTTTATATAGCTCCGCATAGTGGTATGTTCTGGTACAGATAAATTAAAAAGTCGACCCTTAGGGAACTTACTACCAGGAATCAAATTTATGGCACAATCACAATCCCTATGAGGAGGTAGGGCACTGGATTTGGGCTCATCAAATACATCCTGGTAATCCGACAAAAATTCAGGGACTTCAGAAGGAGTAGAAGAAGCAATTGACACCAAAGGAACATCGCCATGTACCCCTTGACAACCCCAACTTGACACAGACATTGCTTTCCAATCCAGGACTGGATTATGAACCTGCAGCCATGGCAGACCCAACACGACAACATCATGCAAATTATGTAACACCAGAAAGCGAATAACCTCCTGATGTGCAGGAGTCATGCACATAGTCACTTGAGTCCAGTATTGAGGCTTATTCTTGGCCAATGGCGTAGCATCAATTCCCTTTAGTGGAATAGGGAATTGCAATGGCTCCAAGATAAAACCACAGCACCTGGCAAATGACAAATCCATCAAATTCAGGGCAGCGCCTGAATCCACAAAAGCCATAACAGAGTAGGATGACAGAGAGCAAATCAAAGTAACAGACAAAATGAATTTAGGCTGTACAGTACCAATGGTGACAGACTTAGCGAACCTCTTTGTGCGCTTAGAACAATCAGAGATTACATGAGTGGAGTCACCACAGTAAAAGCACAACCCATTCTGACGTCTGTGATTTTGCCGTTCAATTCTGGTCAGAATCCTGTCACATTGCATAGACTCAGGCTTCTGTTCAGAAAACACCGCCAGATGGTGCACAGGTTTGCGCTCCCGCAAATGCCGATCAATTTGAATAGCCAAAGACATTGACTCATTCAGACCCGCAGGCGTGGGGAACCCCACCATAACATCCTTAAGGGCTTCAGAAAGACCCTTTCTGAAAATCGCTGCCAGGGCACACTCATTCCATTGAGTAAGCACAGACCACTTCCTAAACTTCTGACAGTAAACCTCTGCTTCATCCTGACCCTGAGAGAGAGCCAGCAAAATCTTTTCTGCCTGGTCTACTAGATTAGGTTCCTCATAAAGCAATCCAAGCGCCAGAAAAAACGCAACCACATTTAGCAATGCAGGATCTCCTGGCGCCAGGGAGAATGCCCAATCTTGAGGGTCACCACGTAACAAAGAAATAATAATTTTAACTTGCTGAGCAGGGTCACCAGAGGAATGAGGTCTCAGAGAAAGAAACAATTTGCAATTATTTTTGAAATTCAAAAACCTAGATCTATCTCCAGAGAACAGTTCAGGAATTGGTATTTTAGGTTCTGACATAGGACTGCGAACTACATAATCCTGAATGCTTTGTATCCTTGTAGCAAGCTGATCCACACAAGAGGACAGACCTTGAATGTCCATATCTGCAGCTGAGTCCTGAACCACCCAGAGATTAAGGGGAGGAGAGAGGCTAAACACACTGCAGAGGAAAAAAAAAAAAAAAACCTCAGAGCTTCTCTTATCCCTCTTTTGCGATGCATTAACACTTTACGGGCCTGCTGTACTGTTATGATCCTGGTGGTTAGAACACATGGACTGACCTGATAAGTAAACCCAAAAATACGGACAAGCTCTGGGAATGTGGGAACTTTACTGACCGCAATTCTGATCCTATTAAACCACACTATAGGCAGCCGTGGAGCGTTCCTAACTCGGCCTAGACGCCTCGTTCACAGCCTGAGAAACTAGCTACCCCTAGAGAGAAACAAAGCCTCACTTGCCTCAGAGAAATTTTCCCCAAAGTGTAAGCAGCCCCCCACAAATAATAACGGTGAGTTTAAGGGGAAAACACAAACATAGAAATTAAAATAGGTTTTAGCAAATGAGGCCCGCTAATAACTAAAAAGTCAGAAGATAGCAAGGAATCTGTGCGGTCAGTATAAAATACTACAAAAGTATCCACGCAGAGAATACAAAAAGACCCCCCACCGACTCATGATGTGAGGGGCGCAACTCCGCACCCCAGAGCTTCCAGCTAGCAATCAAATAGCATATAAGCAAGCTGGACTGAACTCATAACATACTGAGAAACATTTTCAAATAGAAATGAGCAAAAAAGGACTAGCATGAACTTAGCTTCTCACGAAGAGACAGGTCACAAGGGAAGTCCCAGAGAGATCTGAACCAGTACTGAATACAACGACAGCAGGCAACAAGTAAAGGTCCAGATGGAGTTAAATAGGCCGCAGGCCTAGCAGGAAACGAGGCAGCTGGAGTCCAGCTACAGACCAGCCGTAACACTAAAAGCCACCAGAGGGAGCCCATGAACAGAACTCACAAAGTACCACTCATGACCACAGGAGGGAGCCCGAGAACGGAATTCACAACAAGATACATAATCCTGTGTTGGATTGGAAGTCTATGTCTGTGACTAGTTGGGGTTGTCAGGGGGTTCATAATGACGTTCCTTTCATGTCAATCTCCTCTTCCTGCTCTTCTGAAGTTCCAGAGTTTTTGTCTGATTTTCAGGATGTATTCGATGAGCCCAAGTCCAGTTCCCTTCCACCCCATAGGGACTGTGATTGTGCTATTGACTTGATTACAGGCTGTAAGTTTCCTAAGGGCCGACATTTCAACCTGTCTGTGCCTGAACATACCGCCATGCGGAGTTATGTTAAGGAGTCTTTGGAGAAAGGGCATATTCGGCCATCTTCTTCTCCATTGGGAGCAGGGGTTTTTTTTTGTTGCTAAGAAGGATGGCTCCTTGAGACCCTGTATTGATTATCGCCTCTTGAATAAGATCACGGTCAAGTTTCAATACCCTTTACCTTTGCTTTCCGATTTGTTTGCCAGGATTAAGGGGGCTAGTTGGTTTACTAAGATTGACCTTCGGGGGGCATATAATCTTGTTCGTATTAAGCAGGGTGATGAATGGAAAACTGCGTTTAATACGCCCGAAGGCCATTTTGAATACCTTGTGATGCCATTCGGACTCTCTAATGCTCCATCTGTTTTTCAGTCCTTCATGCATGATATCTTCCGGAATTATCTTGATAAAATCATGATTGTATATTTGGATGACATCTTAATTTTTTCCGATGATTGGGAGTCTCATGTGAAACAGGTCTGGATGGTATTTCAGATCCTTCGTGATAATGCTTTGTTTGTGAAGGGGTATAAGTGTCTTCTTGGAGTGCAGAAGGTTTCTTTTTTGGGCTTCATTTTTTCTCCCTCATCTATAGAGATGGATCCGGTTAAGGTTCAGGCCATTCATTATTGGATTCAGCCCACATCCGTGAAGAGCCTTCAGAAATTTTTGGGCTTTGCTAATTTTTATCGCCGTTTCATTGCTAACTTCTCCAGTGTGGTTAAACCCCTGACCGATTTGACGAGGAAGGGCGCTGATGTAACGAATTGGTCCTCTGAGGCTGTCTCTGCCTTTCGGGAACTTAAACGCCGATTTACTTCTGCCGCGGTGTTGCGTCAGCCGGATGTTTCTCTTCTGTTTCAGGTTGAGGTTGAGGTTGACGCTTCTGAGATTGGGGCAGGGGCCGTTTTGTCTCAGAGGAATTCTGTTGGTTCCTTGATGAAACCGTGTGCCTTCTTTTCCCGTAAGTTTTCGCCTGCTGAACGCAATTATGATGTCGGCAATTGGGAGTTATTGGCTATGAAGTGGGCATTTGAGGAATGGCGACATTGGCTTGAGGGAGCCAAGCACCGTATTGTGGTCTTGACTGATCATAAAAATCTGATTTACCTCGAGTCTGCCAAACGGCTGAATCCTAGACAGGCTTGATGGTCCCTGTTTTTCTCCCGTTTTGATTTCGTGGTCTCGTATCTTTCGGGTTCTAAGAATATTAAGGCTCATGCCCTCTCTAGGAGTTTTTTGCCTGATTCTCCTGAGGTACTTGAACCAGTTGATATTTCCCCTGATTTGCGACGGGTTCTGCAGGAATTTCAGGCTGACAAACCTGACCGCTGTCCAGTGGGGAAACTGTTTGTTCCTGATAGATGGACAAGTAGAGTGATTTCTGAGGTCCATTGTTCTGTGTTGGCTGGCCATCCTGGTATTTTTGGTACCAGAGATTTGGTTGGTAGGTCCTTTTGGTGGCCTTCTGTGTTGCGTGATGTGCGTTCTTTTGTGCAGTCCTGTGGGACTTGTGCGCGGGCCAAGCCTTGTTGTTCCCGTGCTAGTGGGTTGCTTTTGCCTTTGCCAGTCCCTGAGAGGCCCTGGACGCATATTTCTATGGATTTTATTTCAGATCTTTCGGTTTCCCAGAGGATGTCTGTTATCTGGGTGGTTTGTGACCGGTTCTCTAAGATGGTTCATTTGGTGCCTTTGCCTAAATTGCCTTCCTCTTCTGATTTGGTTCCATTGTTTTTTCAGCATGTGGTTCATTTGCATGGTATTCCAGAGAATATTGTGTCCGACAGAGGTTCCCAGTTTGTTTCTAGGTTTTGGCGGGCCTTTTGTGCTAGGCTGGGCATTGATTTGTCTTTTTCTTCCGCATTTCATCCTCAGACAAATGGCCAGACCGAGCGAACTAATCAGACTTTGGAAACTTATTTGAGATGCTTTGTGTCTGCCGATCAGGATGATTGGGTGGCTTTCTTGCCATTGGCCGAGTTTGCCCTTAATAATCGGGCTAGTTCGGCTACCTTGGTTTCGCCTTTCTTTTGTAACTTTGGTTTTCATCCTCGTTTTTCTTCGGGGCAGCTTGAGCCTTCTGACTGTCCTGGTGTGGATTCTGTGGTGGACAGGTTGCAGCAAATTTGGACTCATGTGGTGGACAATTTGACGTTGTCTCAGGAAAAGGCTCAACGTTTTCCTAACCGTCGTCGGTGTGTTGGTTCCCGGCTTCGGGTTTGGGATTTGGTCTGGTTGTCTTCCCGTCATGTTCCTATGAAGGTTTATTCCCCTAAGTTTAAGCCTCGGTTTATTGGTCCTTATAGGATTTCTGAGATTATCAATCTGGTGTCTTTTCGTTTGGCCCTTCCGGCCTCTTTTGCCATCCATAATGTTTTCCATAGATCTTTATTGTGGAAATATGTGGTGCCTGTTGTTCCCTCTGTTGATCCTCCTGCTCCTGTGTTGGTTGATGGGGAGTTGGAGTATGTGGCTGAGAAGATTTTGGATTCTCGCTTTTCGAGGCGGAGGCTTCAGTACCTTGTCAAATGGAAGGGTTATGGCCAGGAGGATAATTCTTGGGTTTTTGCCTCTGATGTCCATGCTGCTGATTTGGTCCATGCCTTTCATCTGGCTCGTCCTGATCGGCCTGGGGGCTCTGGTGAGGGTTCGGTGACCCCTCTTCAAGGGGGGGTACTGTTGTGAATTCTGCTCTTGGGCTCCCTCCGGTGGTTGTTGGTGGTAGTGCAGTTGTCTTGGGGTTGTAATCTAGGGCAGGTGTTTCTGCTGATTGCACCTCTACTAGGTATTTAGGTGTGCAGGATCCATGAGCCCTTGCCAGTTGTCCATTGTTCTTGGAGGGATTGCATCTCTCTCTGGTTCCTCATGCCCTGCTGCCAATTCAGCTAAGATAAGTGTCTGTTTTTTTGTCTCTGTGCACACATGCAGTGTGCTTTGCAATTCAGTGCAATTCATTGTGTTTTTGTCCAGCTTAGACTTTGTTTGGATTTTTCAGTCATGCTGGATTCTCAGGAGATGCAGATATACTTTCTATGTCTTTAGTTAGATGTAGAATATTTGTATTATCTGCTGTGGATATTTTTAGGATTTTAATACTGACCGCTTAGAATTCTGTCTTATCCTTTTCTATTTAGCTAGAAGTGCCTCTTTTGCTAAATCCTGTTTTTCTGCCTGCGTGTGTCTTTCCTCTTATACTCACAGTCAATATTTGTGGGGGGCTGCCTATCCTTTGGGGTTCTGCTCTGAGGCAAGATAGAATTCCCATTTCCATCTATAGGGGTATTTAGTCCTCCGGCTGTGTCGAAGTGTCTAGGACGTGTTAGGCACACCCCACGGCTACTTCTAGTTGCGGTGTCAGTTTAGGGTTTGCGGTCAGTACAGGTGCCACCTACTCCTGAGAAAGTCTCTCATGCGGCTCCAAGGTCACCGGATCATAACAGTCTCCTCTGTCCAGGGCAGAAAGTCCTCCCCCCAACAACCCAGCTGTCTGACTAAGTGGTTCCAGGTAAGGAGCAGGGAAAGCAACCTCCTTTGGGCTTTCTTCCTCTTCACCCCCTTACAGGCTTTTTAAGTAAAGGGGTTATGATGGCATGTTTAAATGAGGAGGGAAAGATACCTGAAGAAAGAGAGGTTAAATATTTTAGTCAGGTGACTGGTGACCACTGGTGAGAGAGACTGCAGGAGATGTGAAGGAATGGGGTCACTGTTGCAGGTTGTAGGCTGAGCAGAAGCGAGGAGCTTGGAAACTTTTTCTGAAACAGGTTCAAAGATGTCGAGTGAGCTTGAGGTGCAGCAGGGAAGGGGATCCAGGCACTGAGGAGACTGGGCTGAGATAACCTGATGGATGTGGTTGATTTTTCTAGGAAATAAGTGGCCAGATCCTCACCGCTGAGATTGGTGATGGGGGCCTGTACTTTAGGTTTCAGGAGGGAGTTTAAGGTTTCAAAAAGTCGTTTTGGGTTGTTGGATAGTGAGGTGATGAGGGTGGTGAAGTAGGATTGTTTGGCCGGATGAAGGGCAGATGCAGCGCCCCAGAGTCCTGGTCGTTGCAGTACTGTTGCTCCGCCACTAAGGGGGGCTATGGTACGTCTGATGGCACTGAAGGAGTTCACCTGACCAGGTATCACAGACACCAATACACTTCACAGTCTGGCCTCCAGGGGGAGCAAAGGGCACTATGTATTAGGCCACTCCTCACAATCTGGTAAAACTGGGGGTTAGATAGGAAGTTAGACAGAAAGCTGACTGGGTTGGAACCAGGCAACATCCTGTGGCAGAGGGTGTTGCAGGGGAAGATTCAGGGGGGTCCCTGTCAGGGGTGGGTTCCTGACAGAGGCCTAGCGAACAGAAAGAACGTTACGGGACCGCGCCTGCACTTCATTGTGGTGGTACCCCAAGAAAGGACAAGAAGCGAGGTTTATTGTGAAGAGTGAGAAACGAGATCAAAGCAACAAGGAGAAAACACCAGTAGGAGTCGTGCTGTAAGATCGAGGCAACATCCTACTGAGGCGCGTAGCCGGTGGCCGGAAACGCTGAGGAAGTACTGGCTCCAAGCCCTACTTCAAACCAACGGCAGGACAGTCAGTTATAGGCGGGCTGTCTCACCTAAATCACCTAAGCAGACATAGGGGGCAACAGTGGGAGAGGGGCGACTCTAGGGTCCCGGAAGAACTCCAGGCCTACCCGTCATACGGGTGCGTCCTAGCCATATCATCTGGGGGACGGAGAAGAACATCAGAATCAGTTGTGAGGGAACATCAGAAACAGACACAACAGTTGTGAGGACTATCCCGTGGTGCTCAGCAGGGAAAGACTACAACACACAAGCGCTAGAAGGAAGGCACAGATTTCCACCTGCAAAGGGAACTCTGGAGGTGCCATCGGACTGGCCGGTCTCAGCCAGCCCTGTTAACCGTACTCTGGATTGAGGATCCTGAAGCCTTCAGTAAAGAGGTAAAGAGACTGCAACCCTGTGTCCTCGTTATTCATCGCACCCTGCACCACACATTATCACTCTCAACTTTCATTGGACGCCCCTCAGCAGGGTCACGGACCGGGTCTAGCCACCGTGACAATCCCAGAACCGAAACAGAGAGGCCCGGTACCGGGTACCCCTCGGCCCTGCGACAGTGGGGGCGCTCCACAGACTTATAGGTTTTGTGCAAGAATTTATAGTGAATGAAGTTTTCTGCTAAGAGAGATTTTCTCCACTGCCGCTCTGCACACCTTGAGCAGCAGTGAAGAAAGCGTGTTTACATTGTGTGCCAGGGCTGCCATTGTCTGTGTCGGGTCTTTCTGCATGTAGAAGGTGCTGCTTCATCTAGGGCATTCTTCAGTGTATTATTGAAGTGTGACAATGCTAAGTCTGACCAGGAGAGGGAGGAGATGGGGGCTAAAGATGTGTGGAGATTGCCCATAAGCTGCTGGGTATTAATGGTACGTGTATTCCAATAAGTGTGGCAAGTGAGGGTGTCCCAAGTGAGGAGACAATTCTGGACAGAGAAGGAAAGAAGGTTGTGGTCCGAGAGCGGGAGAGGGGAGTTAGTAAAGTTGTGCAGCGAGCTGGGACGGGAGAAAACCAGGTCCAGAGTATTCCCATCCTCATGCGTAGGAGAATTAGTAAACTGTGAGAGGCCGAATGAAGAAGTTAGAGAAAGAAAATGAGATGCAGATTGGGAGAGGGGATCATTGATGGGGATGTTAATCCCTTTACCCCCAAGGGTGGTTTGCACGTTAATGACCAGGCCAATTTTTACAATTCTGACCACTGTCCCTTTATGAGGTTATAACTTTGGAACGCTTCAACGGATCCCGGTGATTCTGACACTGTTTTCTCGTGACACATTGTACTTCATGATAGTTGTAAAATATCTTTGATATTACCTGCGTTTATTTGTGAAAAAAATGGAAATTTGGCGAAAAATTTGAAAATACTCTGGATTGAGGATCCTGAAGCCTTCAGTAAAGAGGTAAAGAGACTGCAACCCTGTGTCCTCGTTATTCATCGCACCCTGCACCACCCATTATCACTCTCAACTTTCATTGGACGCCCCTCAGCAGGGTCATGGACCGGGTCTAGCCACCGGGTACCCCTCGGCCCTGCGACAGTGGGGGCGCTCCAACTTGGCGTCCCCGAACAGGATCTACTTAAGCCTGAAGAATCAGGTCATGTGTGCCTTGGAACTGTGATTTATTGTGCTTGGACTGTGACTTATTGCAAAGACTGTGTATTGCCACTGGCCGCCAGAAGCTCCCCCCAAAACCGCCGCCATTTCAGCGCTAAGGAGATCGCAGGAGAAGAAGAAGGGCGTGGAGTGGGCGTAGACAAGCTGGAGAGCGCGAGAGACAATTGCCGCCCAGTCTAAGTATTTCTGTATCCTGAGGACGTGTCCGTCAGCAGCTGAGGTCCGCCTCCTTATTCTCTTTGGAGGGTGGAGACCATGGAGACGGGGCCACCCACGAAAGAGAGCGCGGGAAGAAGATACCGAGGAGGAGGCAAAGATGGCGACGTCGGAAGCACCACATGGGGACGACCCGACCCAGCATGAGGCTGCACTACCCGTCACAGCCCCATACTCGCCATCGTTGCAGGGACTGGCCCCCACGGAGTTACCGCCGGGCAGACCCAACTGGCTGCCGTCTGAGGAGTGTGTGGCTGCAGCTGAGGCCCGGCAGATAGCACGCCGCCGGGAGGCCGACGCTCGTGTGACCGCTCAGCTGGGCCAGCCGACGGAGGTCTGCCTATCTCCGGTGTCCCTTGCTTCCTCCATCCCGGCCACGGCAGAGTGCGAGCTGCAGGCACAGGGCTTAAGGATCCTGCCGGAGGCAGAACACTTGCGGCGCCTGATGATGGCGTGGCGGAATAGGCCCCAACCTGCGGTCCAGATTGACCTGACGGGTGCTGAGGAGGTTCCCCCGTCACACTGGGGTGTAGTGGTGTTCTTTAATTCCCGAGAGGGCAGGGGAGTCATCCAGGAAATTGGAGAGCCGCTGCAGGTCCGTGTTGACCAGAGGGAAGTGGAGCCCTGCGGTGGAAGGTATGACAAAGACCGCGATTTAGAGCCTGGAGACGCAGTGACCTATACACGATGGAGGAGGGAGGTCGGCTGTATGGCTCGGGGTGTTCAGCGGTGCGTCACTCTCCAGGCTGCTGCCGGAACGCCAGAGGACGAATCCCCTGCGGAAAAGGCAGCGGAACACGCCACCGCAGAACCCCAGGATATCCCGGCCCACAGTGCATCTATGGGTCGCGCCCGCTCCCGGTCGAGGAAGGTGGCTTAGAGAGGAGTGTTGCCGCTGCCTGGATGAGGATCAGGCCTTTCTATACCGTCACGGGCCGATTGCCGGGTGAGGCCTGGAAGGAGGCCACCTCCGGATCAGCTGGAACCTGAGTAAGCATAAATGCGTTACAGAATGTATATAGTTAACTGTTTGTCTCTCCATGTGTTTCTGCTGCTACAACCCGACTAGGGTTAACTCTTAAAGGGATCCCTTCGTTTACCCGGGATCCCTATTGCTTTTTATTTTTGCTTTTATTTTCATTTTTGCTTTTGTTCCACAATGTTACAAAGAACTGCCTGATCATGAACACTGCATGATTACAAACTTATTGTAAATAGTTTGCACCTTCTTAAAGGTGCCCCCTACTCGTTTTACAAGAAAAAGGACTCTTTGCGAAGAATCTGTTCCTGGAAACAGTACAGGAATTCCTGCCTTACACGAACTTGCAGCTTGAGAAGTTGCGCTACCTCCAAGAGACTTGGTTCCCTCTTAAAGGGAACGTTCACCAAAAGCACTTAAAGTATAATGTTGCCTTAACAGAAATAGTAATAATGTTTATATGTAGAAGTAACATGTAGTTAGCTGGTTAGTTAATTGTAAGAAAATGTTTGATAATGTTGTTAGAGGTTGAGGACAAGGAAGTGAACCCGTACGGGGTTAAATGGAGAGTCCTCCTAGGAGCCATACAGAGATGACTCAGTGATCTTGTGCTGAGAGAAGGTTGATAAGTCCTATACTGTGTATAGAAAAGAGAAAGGCAGTAGGCCCAGACGAGGAACTAGGCGGTCCTGCAAAAGAGCAAGAGGCAGTAGGCCTGGGGCAGATAGACAGGCGGTCCTGCGAATGTAAAGTTGGAAAAATGAAGAAAAGTTGATTAGCATTGTAGTGTTTTATAGTAAGCCTTTAGTGGATTCAGCTTGTACGTCCTTAGAGGCAAAGTTAAATTATTGTTCAGAAATTGCACTAAGTAGAATACCCGGCTGGGTAATAGAAGTTATTTATAGTATGTTATTTAAAATATTTAACCATGTTTGTAACATTTAGGAGTCCTCACCTCCCATAAAGGGAAGCACTGTTCTTATTACTTATTACTTGTTATTGCATTTTAAAAATTGTATGTCATTTTGCTGACATGTATTGTTGTTTTCTTCCCAGTCCGGGAGTACTGGATGTAACCGGGGGGGAGTGCAGCGCCCCAGAGTCCTGGTCGTTGCAGTACTGTTGCTCCGCCACTAAGGGGGGCTATGGTACGTCTGATGGCACTGAAGGAGTTCACCTGACCAGGTATCACAGACACCAATACACTTCACAGTCTGGCCTCCAGGGGGAGCAAAGGGCACTATGTATTAGGCCACTCCTCACAATCTGGTAAAACTGGAGGTTAGATAGGAAGTTAGACAGAAAGCTGACTGGGTTGGAACCAGGCAACATCCTGTGGCAGAGGGTGTTGCAGGGGAAGATTCAGGGGGGTCCCTGTCAGGGGTGGGATCCTGACAGACGCCTAGCGAACAGAAAGAACGATACGGGACCGTGCCTGCACTTCATTGCGGCGGTCCCCCAAGAAAGGACAAGAAGCGAGGTTTATTGTGAAGAGTGAGAAACGAGATCAAAGCAACAAGGAGAAAACACCAGTAGGAGTCGTGCTGTAAGATCGAGGCAACATCCTACTGAGGCGCGTAGCCGGTGGCCGGAAACGCCGAGGAAGTACTGGCTCCAAGCCCTACTTCAAACCAACGGCAGGACAGTCAGTTATAGGCGGGCTGTCTCACCTAAATCACCAAAGCAGACATAGGGGGCAACAGTGGGAGAGGGGCGACTCTAGGGTCCCGGAAGAACTCCAGGCCTACCCGTCATACGGGTGCGTCCTAGCTATATCATCTGGGGGACAGAGAAGAATATCAGAATCAGTTGTGAGTAGTGTTGAGCGATACTTTCCGATATCGGAAAGTATCGGTATCGGAAAGTATCGGCCGATACCGTCACAGTATCGGAATCCAATCCGATACCGATACCCGATCCCAATGCAAGTCAATGGGACGAAAATATCGGAATTAAAATAAACCCTTTCTTTCCTTGTAGGTTAATTCTACATGAAGGAAAACAACTAAGAATAATGTAGGATGTATTGGGGGAGGTGGCGGAGACATTAAAGGCACAGGGGTTTATCCCAATCAAATAGAATAGCAGTATTTTTAATTTTTTTATGACGTTCGGCGTTAGAAAGAATTTGACTATGTTAATTTTTTATTTATTTTGTCAGATATTGATGTTTCACTACTTCCACGCCCTTCACCCTATTTTTTACTTCTCCCACACTTTCTTCTTCATTATCCTCATCATCAGCTTCTGTGACATCAACTTCTTCACCTTATTCATCTTCTTCTTTTCTACGTATATATATTTATTTTTTTTTACATTGTTCATATTCTTTTTATTTAACTATTATCTTTTTTATATTCAACTTCTTCATCATATTCTTATTTGTGACAGGCATTCCCGTAGTTGTTATCTATAAAAGTTTGAAGATTACACCTTCCGTTCTGCCTGTTACAAAACAGTTACATTTGTCCGCGTTCAGTTTGGCCTGCAGCATCAGGCTTTATCCAGGGGCACCACGAGGAGGAACGGACTCACCCCCATACACTGCTTAGTCTTCTTCTGCTTATAATTTAGATAATATCTTTTGCTCTGATATTTAGTCTTATGCTTAATGTTCTTCTGCTCTTTGTTCTGCAGCCTCTTGTTCTTCTGCTTCTCGGTCTTCCAGGTTGTCGTCGTCATCTCCAGGGTCGTCATCTCCAGGGTCGTCGTCATCGGGGTCGTCGTCATCGGGGTCGTCGTCATCGGGGTCGTCTTCAGGGTCATCGTCTCCAGGGTCGTCGTCATCTCGGTGGTTGTCGTCTCTGGTGTCGTCATCATCTTAGGGGTGGTCTTCCGGGTCATCGTCTTTCGGGTCTTGAACTTGGAAATGTAGCAGAAGGTACAAGAAGGCTGAGAAAATGCCGAGAAACAGCTGATGGAACTGGAACTCGGATGGCTACCCGAAGGTCCAAGAGCCAATGGAACTACCGAGGACCAGCTGACGTTACTGGAACCCGGTTACTAAGCAGGAGGTACCCGTGCCTGAAAGCACTACCAAGGACCACCTGACGTTGGTGGAACTCGGATACCCAGAGGGAGGCACCTAAGCCAAAGGCTCTGCCCGGAACCAGCTGACGGTACTGGAACCAGGATGGGGAGCAGAAGGTACAAGAGCAAAAGACACTGCCGAGAACCAGCTGACGGTACTGGAACCCGGATGGGTAGCCGAAGGTCCAAGAGCCAATGGAACTACCGAGGACCAGCTGACGTTACTGGAACCCGGTTACTAAGCAGGAGGTACCCGTGCCTGAAAGCACTACCAAGGACCACCTGACGTTGGTGGAACTCGGATACCCAGAGGGAGGCACCTAAGCCAAAGGCTCTGCCCGGAACCAGCTGACGGTACTGGAACCAGGATGGGGAGCAGAAGGTACAAGAGCAAAAGACACTGCCGAGAACCAGCTGACGGTACTGGAACCCGGATGGGGACCTATTCAAGCTTGTCTTCCTAGGGCCCCAACTGGCGGTGTGTTAGAGCCCAGGGACAGCAGGAGGAGGAGCAGGGGGAGGGGAGTGTAGGCCGAAGCCTGCACAGGCGGCAGCTTTGGGTGTGTTGTGTCTGCGTGGCTTTTGCAGGACACGTTGCCGGCTACACAGCAGGGGAACAGCTGGCGGTGCTGGACCCCACTGACACATTGGCGAGGTGTTTGGCTCTGTGCAGCCAGCACTTCCGGACAGCAACTAGCGTTGTTGGAGCCCGGGCTCTGCAGGTGGAGCAGAGTGTAGGCCGAAGCCTAATTGAACCGATTTCAAAAGTCACCTTTAACCCCCCCTCAGGGGTTACAAAGTAGAAGAGCCACAGCTTATGCAGCAGCAGTGCTGCGCAAGTCAAAGGTTGCTCTTGTAATTTTTCTCCTTGCACACGCTGAATGGAACACGTATAACATTTAGCCCTTTATACAGTCAAACTGTGTAATGGAGGCGAGAGTTCCCTTTGTAATGAGACGCAGCACAGGTGTCAAGAATCCCACCTTGGTGCTGGGTGCAGCCTCCCGAGCGTTGTTATTTGCTGTACAGGAGTCTGCGCTGTCGTGTTATCCCCTGGCCTAGCGCCGTTAGCGCTGCCCATCTTCTGGCATCATGTAATGTCGGCCGGTGCGGTTCGCGATGCCCATGAATCCCAGCCCCGCAGTGTCTTACCATTGTTAAAACACTGCGGGGCTGGGATTCAGGGCCTGGCGCAGCACATATGTTCGCCTCTCACACTCGGGTCCTTACACCCGCTTCAGACTGTGCGGCGTCATCTGATCCCTTATCGCATGCCACGGCCATGAAGCCGCACAGTCCGAAGAAGGCGGAAGGAGAGGAGGGACAGGCGAACTGATGCACTGATCCTGCCCATGAATCACACCCTCGCAGTCCCAATAAATAAGACACCGAGGGGCGTTGTGTGGGTCAGGGCGGCCGCAGAGGCGCAGCCAGCCAAACAATGATGCCAGAAGACGGGCAGCGCTACCAAGGGGGTTGCAGCGTGTCATTACAAAGGAAAGTCACACCACCGGGACGGTTAAATGGTCACACAGAGGACACATTTCAGACGTGTTTTCAGTTCCACATGTGCGAGGAGAATACGTTTCTGAGCCACCTTGCACACATGCAGCATTACCGCTGTACAAGGTGGCTGGATAACGTAAAAACGCCTGGGGGAGGGGGGACAGGTTCCCTTCAATTTCAGTTCTTGTGTCTGCGTGGCTTTTGCAGGACACGTTGCCGGCTGCACAGCAGGGGAACAGCTGGCGGTGCTGGACCCCACTGACACATTGGCTGGTGTTTTTCTCTGTGCAGCTAGCACATCTGGGCCCCAACTGGCGGTGTGTTAGAGCCCAGGGACAGCAGGAGGAGGAGCAGGAGGAGGAGGAGCAGGGGGAGGGGAGTGTAGGCCGAAGCCTGCACAGGCGGCAGCTTTGGGTGTGTTGTGTCTGCGTGGCTTTTGCAGGACACGTTGCCGGCTACACAGCAGGGGAACAGCTGGCGGTGCTGGACCCCACTGACACATTGGCGAGGTGTTTGGCTCTGTGCAGCCAGCACTTCCGGACAGCAACTAGCGTTGTTGGAGCCCGGGCTCTGCAGGTGGAGCAGAGTGTAGGCCGAAGCCTAATTGAACCGATTTCAAAAGTCACCTTTAACCCCCCCTCAGGGGTTACAAAGTAGAAGAGCCACAGCTTATGCAGCAGCAGTGCTGCGCAAGTCAAAGGTTGCTCTTGTAATTTTTCTCCTTGCACACGCTGAATGGAACACGTATAACATTTAGCCCTTTATACAGTCAAACTGTGTAATGGAGGCGAGAGTTCCCTTTGTAATGAGACGCAGCACAGGTGTCAAGAATCCCACCTTGGTGCTGGGTGCAGCCTCCCGAGCGTTGTTATTTGCTGTACAGGAGTCTGCGCTGTCGTGTTATCCCCTGGCCTAGCGCCGTTAGCGCTGCCCATCTTCTGGCATCATGTAATGTCGGCCGGTGCGGTTCGCGATGCCCATGAATCCCAGCCCCGCAGTGTCTTACCATTGTTAAAACACTGCGGGGCTGGGATTCAGGGCCTGGCGCAGCACATATGTTCGCCTCTCACACTCGGGTCCTTACACCCGCTTCAGACTGTGCGGCGTCATCTGATCCCTTATCGCATGCCACGGCCATGAAGCCGCACAGTCCGAAGAAGGCGGAAGGAGAGGAGGGACAGGCGAACTGATGCACTGATCCTGCCCATGAATCACACCCTCGCAGTCCCAATAAATAAGACACCGAGGGGCGTTGTGTGGGTCAGGGCGGCCGCAGAGGCGCAGCCAGCCAAACAATGATGCCAGAAGACGGGCAGCGCTACCAAGGGGGTTGCAGCGTGTCATTACAAAGGAAAGTCACACCACCGGGACGGTTAAATGGTCACACAGAGGACACATTTCAGACGTGTTTTCAGTTCCACATGTGCGAGGAGAATACGTTTCTGAGCCACCTTGCACACATGCAGCATTACCGCTGTACAAGGTGGCTGGATAACGTAAAAACGCCTGGGGGAGGGGGGACAGGTTCCCTTCAATTTCAGTTCTTGTGTCTGCGTGGCTTTTGCAGGACACGTTGCCGGCTGCACAGCAGGGGAACAGCTGGCGGTGCTGGACCCCACTGACACATTGGCTGGTGTTTTTCTCTGTGCAGCTAGCACATCTGGGCCCCAACTGGCGGTGTGTTAGAGCCCAGGGACAGCAGGAGGAGGAGCAGGAGGAGGAGGAGCAGGGGGAGGGGAGTGTAGGCCGAAGCCTGCACAGGCGGCAGCTTTGGGTGTGTTGTGTCTGCGTGGCTTTTGCAGGACACGTTGCCGGCTACACAGCAGGGGAACAGCTGGCGGTGCTGGACCCCACTGACACATTGGCGAGGTGTTTGGCTCTGTGCAGCCAGCACTTCCGGACAGCAACTAGCGTTGTTGGAGCCCGGGCTCTGCAGGTGGAGCAGAGTGTAGGCCGAAGCCTAATTGAACCGATTTCAAAAGTCACCTTTAACCCCCCCTCAGGGGTTACAAAGTAGAAGAGCCACAGCTTATGCAGCAGCAGTGCTGCGCAAGTCAAAGGTTGCTCTTGTAATTTTTCTCCTTGCACACGCTGAATGGAACACGTATAACATTTAGCCCTTTATACAGTCAAACTGTGTAATGGAGGCGAGAGTTCCCTTTGTAATGAGACGCAGCACAGGTGTCAAGAATCCCACCTTGGTGCTGGGTGCAGCCTCCCGAGCGTTGTTATTTGCTGTACAGGAGTCTGCGCTGTCGTGTTATCCCCTGGCCTAGCGCCGTTAGCGCTGCCCATCTTCTGGCATCATGTAATGTCGGCCGGTGCGGTTCGCGATGCCCATGAATCCCAGCCCCGCAGTGTCTTAACATTGTTAAAACACTGCGGGGCTGGGATTCAGGGCCTGGCGCAGCACATATGTTCGCCTCTCACACTCGGGTCCTTACACCCGCTTCAGACTGTGCGGCGTCATCTGATCCCTTATCGCATGCCACGGCCATGAAGCCGCACAGTCCGAAGAAGGCGGAAGGAGAGGAGGGACAGGCGAACTGATGCACTGATCCTGCCCATGAATCACACCCTCGCAGTCCCAATAAATAAGACACCGAGGGGCGTTGTGTGGGTCAGGGCGGCCGCAGAGGCGCAGCCAGCCAAACAATGATGCCAGAAGACGGGCAGCGCTACCAAGGGGGTTGCAGCGTGTCATTACAAAGGAAAGTCACACCACCGGGACGGTTAAATGGTCACACAGAGGACACATTTCAGACGTGTTTTCAGTTCCACATGTGCGAGGAGAATACGTTTCTGAGCCACCTTGCACACATGCAGCATTACCGCTGTACAAGGTGGCTGGATAACGTAAAAACGCCTGGGGGAGGGGGGACAGGTTCCCTTCAATTTCAGTTCTTGTGTCTGCGTGGCTTTTGCAGGACACGTTGCCGGCTGCACAGCAGGGGAACAGCTGGCGGTGCTGGACCCCACTGACACATTGGCTGGTGTTTTTCTCTGTGCAGCTAGCACATCTGGGCCCCAACTGGCGGTGTGTTAGAGCCCAGGGACAGCAGGAGGAGGAGCAGGAGGAGGAGGAGCAGGGGGAGGGGAGTGTAGGCCGAAGCCTGCACAGGCGGCAGCTTTGGGTGTGTTGTGTCTGCGTGGCTTTTGCAGGACACGTTGCCGGCTACACAGCAGGGGAACAGCTGGCGGTGCTGGACCCCACTGACACATTGGCGAGGTGTTTGGCTCTGTGCAGCCAGCACTTCCGGACAGCAACTAGCGTTGTTGGAGCCCGGGCTCTGCAGGTGGAGCAGAGTGTAGGCCGAAGCCTAATTGAACCGATTTCAAAAGTCACCTTTAACCCCCCCTCAGGGGTTACAAAGTAGAAGAGCCACAGCTTATGCAGCAGCAGTGCTGCGCAAGTCAAAGGTTGCTCTTGTAATTTTTCTCCTTGCACACGCTGAATGGAACACGTATAACATTTAGCCCTTTATACAGTCAAACTGTGTAATGGAGGCGAGAGTTCCCTTTGTAATGAGACGCAGCACAGGTGTCAAGAATCCCACCTTGGTGCTGGGTGCAGCCTCCCGAGCGTTGTTATTTGCTGTACAGGAGTCTGCGCTGTCGTGTTATCCCCTGGCCTAGCGCCGTTAGCGCTGCCCATCTTCTGGCATCATGTAATGTCGGCCGGTGCGGTTCGCGATGCCCATGAATCCCAGCCCCGCAGTGTCTTACCATTGTTAAAACACTGCGGGGCTGGGATTCAGGGCCTGGCGCAGCACATATGTTCGCCTCTCACACTCGGGTCCTTACACCCGCTTCAGACTGTGCGGCGTCATCTGATCCCTTATCGCATGCCACGGCCATGAAGCCGCACAGTCCGAAGAAGGCGGAAGGAGAGGAGGGACAGGCGAACTGATGCACTGATCCTGCCCATGAATCACACCCTCGCAGTCCCAATAAATAAGACACCGAGGGGCGTTGTGTGGGTCAGGGCGGCCGCAGAGGCGCAGCCAGCCAAACAATGATGCCAGAAGACGGGCAGCGCTACCAAGGGGGTTGCAGCGTGTCATTACAAAGGAAAGTCACACCACCGGGACGGTTAAATGGTCACACAGAGGACACATTTCAGACGTGTTTTCAGTTCCACATGTGCGAGGAGAATACGTTTCTGAGCCACCTTGCACACATGCAGCATTACCGCTGTACAAGGTGGCTGGATAACGTAAAAACGCCTGGGGGAGGGGGGACAGGTTCCCTTCAATTTCAGTTCTTGTGTCTGCGTGGCTTTTGCAGGACACGTTGCCGGCTGCACAGCAGGGGAACAGCTGGCGGTGCTGGACCCCACTGACACATTGGCTGGTGTTTTTCTCTGTGCAGCTAGCACATCTGGGCCCCAACTGGCGGTGTGTTAGAGCCCAGGGACAGCAGGAGGAGGAGCAGGAGGAGGAGGAGCAGGGGGAGGGGAGTGTAGGCCGAAGCCTGCACAGGCGGCAGCTTTGGGTGTGTTGTGTCTGCGTGGCTTTTGCAGGACACGTTGCCGGCTACACAGCAGGGGAACAGCTGGCGGTGCTGGACCCCACTGACACATTGGCGAGGTGTTTGGCTCTGTGCAGCCAGCACTTCCGGACAGCAACTAGCGTTGTTGGAGCCCGGGCTCTGCAGGTGGAGCAGAGTGTAGGCCGAAGCCTAATTGAACCGATTTCAAAAGTCACCTTTAACCCCCCCTCAGGGGTTACAAAGTAGAAGAGCCACAGCTTATGCAGCAGCAGTGCTGCGCAAGTCAAAGGTTGCTCTTGTAATTTTTCTCCTTGCACACGCTGAATGGAACACGTATAACATTTAGCCCTTTATACAGTCAAACTGTGTAATGGAGGCGAGAGTTCCCTTTGTAATGAGACGCAGCACAGGTGTCAAGAATCCCACCTTGGTGCTGGGTGCAGCCTCCCGAGCGTTGTTATTTGCTGTACAGGAGTCTGCGCTGTCGTGTTATCCCCTGGCCTAGCGCCGTTAGCGCTGCCCATCTTCTGGCATCATGTAATGTCGGCCGGTGCGGTTCGCGATGCCCATGAATCCCAGCCCCGCAGTGTCTTAACATTGTTAAAACACTGCGGGGCTGGGATTCAGGGCCTGGCGCAGCACATATGTTCGCCTCTCACACTCGGGTCCTTACACCCGCTTCAGACTGTGCGGCGTCATCTGATCCCTTATCGCATGCCACGGCCATGAAGCCGCACAGTCCGAAGAAGGCGGAAGGAGAGGAGGGACAGGCGAACTGATGCACTGATCCTGCCCATCAATCACACCCTCGCAGTCCCATTAAATAAGACAACGAGGGCTGTTGTGTGGGTCAGGGCGGCCGCAGAGGCGCAGCCAGCCAAACAATGATGCCAGAAGACGGGCAGCGTTACCAAGGAGCTTGTTGCGTGTGTCAATACAAAGTCAAATCACACCTGAGGGACGTTTTAATGGTCACAGAGGACACATTTTAGACGTGTTCACTTCAACATGGGCAAGGAGAATAAGTTTCTGAGCCACCTTGAACACATGCAGCATTACTGCTGTTCAAGGTAGCTGTAAAACATAGAAACACCTGGGGGAGGGGGGACAGGTTCCCTTCAATTTCAGTTCTTGTGTCTGCGTGGCGGTCGCAGGACACGTTGCCGGCTACACAGCAGGGGAACAGCTGGCGGTGCTGAACCCCACTGACACATTGGCTGGTGTTTTTCTCTGTGCAGCTAGCACATCTGGGCAAAAACTGGCGGTGTTAGAGCCCAGGGTCAGCAGGAGGAGCAGGGGGAGCGGAGTGTAGGCCGAAGCCTGCACTCGAGCAAGTTGAAAGGAAACCTTTAACCCCCCCCCCCCCCCCAGGCGTTTGTAGCTGAAAGAGCCATTGTGTACAGCACTAATGCTGGAAAAGGTAAACTTAGCTCTTTTAATTATGGTCCTTGTACATGCGGAACCTAACATTTATGAAATGTGTCTCCTCACAGCGTTAAACCGTCCGGTAGGTGGAACTTTCCTTTGTCGTGTGACGCAGCACAGCCATCATTTTTACCCCCTTGGCGCCGTGCGCCGCCTCCTCAGCGTTGTTTGAATCTGTCCCGGAGCCTGCGCTGTTAGGTTAGCCCTTGGCCATGCACACATGTTGCGCTGCCCGTCTTCTGACCTCATTTGGTGTCAGGCTGGCTGCGCCTGTGCGGGTGCGCTGGCCGAGATCCCGCCTCGCAGTGTCGTCTAATGTAATCCCACCGCGGGCCTGTGATCCGTGCCCGTGCGCAGTGCATATCCTCTCCTCTCACTCCCCTCCCTACGGCTTTTTCAGACTGTGCGGTGTCACGGCCGTGGCATGCTATTAGGGACCAGCTGACATCGCACAGTCTGAAGAAGCCGTAGGGAGGGGAGTGAGAGGAGAGGATATGCACTGCGCACGGGCACGGATCACAGGCCCGCGGTGGGATTACATTAGACGACACTGCGAGGCGGGATCTCGGCCAGCGCACCCGCACAGGCGCAGCCAGCCTGACACCAAATGAGGTCAGAAGACGGGCAGCGCAACATGTGTGCATGGCCAAGGGCTAACCTAACAGCGCAGGCTCCGGGACAGATTCAAACAACGCTGAGGAGGGGGCGCACGGCGCCAAGGGGGTAAAAATGATGGCTGTGCTGCGTCACACGACAAAGGAAAGTTCCACCTACCGGACGGTTTAACGCTGTGTGGGGACACATTTCATAAGTGTTTGGTTCAGCATGTGCAAGGAGCATCACGAAAAGAGGCACTTTTTCCCTTTGCATCATTACTGCTGCACAAGGTGGCTCCTTCAGTAACAAACGCCTGGGGGGGGGGGGGGTCAGGTTCCCTTACATTTAACTTGTTGTGCCTGCGTGGCGGTCGCAGTACACGTTGCCGTATACACAGCAGGGGAACAGCTGGCGGTGCTGAACCCCACTAACACATTGGCGAGGTGTTTGGCTCTGTGCGTACAGCACTTCTGGACGGCAACTAGCGGTGTTGGAGCCCAGGGACAGGTGGAGGAGGAGGAGGTTGGAGGAGGTTGGAGGGATTGCCACACACACAGCAGGGGAACAGCTGACGTTACTGAACCCCAATAACAGAGGAGGGACTGTTGACTGTGCGTACAGCACTTCTGGACGGCAACTGGCGGTGTTGGAGCCCAGGGACAGGTGGAGGAGGAGGAGGTTGGAGGAGGTAGGAGGGATTGCCACACACACAGCAGGGGAACAGCTGACGTTACTGAACCCCAATAACAGAGGAGGGACTGTTGACTGTGCGTACAGCACTTCTGGACGGCAACTGGCGGTGTTGGAGCCCAGGGACAGGTGGAGGAGGAGGAGGTTGGAGGAGGTTGGAGGAGGTAGGAGGGATTGCCACACACACAGCAGGGGAACAGCTGACGTTACTGAACCCCAATAACAGAGGAGGGACTGTTGACTGTGCGTACAGCACTTCTGGACGGCAACTGGCGGTGTTGGAGCCCAGGGACAGGTGGAGGAGGAGGAGGTTGGAGGAGGTTGGAGGAGGTAGGAGGGATTGCCACACACACAGCAGGGGAACAGCTGACGTTACTGAACCCCAATAACAGAGGAGGGACTGTTGACTGTGCGTACAGCACTTCTGGACGGCAACTGGCGGTGTTGGAGCCCAGGGACAGGTGGAGGAGGAGGAGGTTGGAGGAGGTTGGAGGAGGTAGGAGTGATTGCCACACACACAGCAGGGGAACAGCTGACGTTACTGAACCCCAATAACAGAGGAGGGACTGTTGACTGTGCGTACAGCACTTCTGGACGGCAACTGGCGGTGTTGGAGCCCAGGGACAGGTGGAGGAGGAGGAGGTTGGAGGAGGTTGGAGGAGGTAGGAGGGATTGCCACACACACAGCAGGGGAACAGCTGACGTTACTGAACCCCAATAACAGAGGAGGGACTGTTGACTGTGCGTACAGCACTTCTGGACGGCAACTGGCGGTGTTGGAGCCCAGGGACAGGTGGAGGAGGAGGAGGTTGGAGGAGGTAGGAGGGATTGCCACACACACAGCAGGGGAACAGCTGACGTTACTGAACCCCAATAACAGAGGAGGGACTGTTGACTGTGCGTACAGCACTTCTGGACGGCAACTGGCGGTGTTGGAGCCCAGGGACAGGTGGAGGAGGAGGAGGTTGGAGGAGGTAGGAGGGATTGCCACACACACAGCAGGGGAACAGCTGACGTTACTGAACCCCAATAACAGAGGAGGGACTGTTGACTGTGCGTACAGCACTTCTGGACGGCAACTGGCGGTGTTGGAGCCCAGGGACAGGTGGAGGAGGAGGAGGTTGGAGGAGGTTGGAGGAGGTAGGAGGGATTGCCACACACACAGCAGGGGAACAGCTGACGTTACTGAACCCCAATAACAGAGGAGGGACTGTTGACTGTGCGTACAGCACTTCTGGACGGCAACTGGCGGTGTTGGAGCCCAGGGACAGGTGGAGGAGGAGGAGGTTGGAGGAGGTTGGAGGAGGTAGGAGGGATTGCCACACACACAGCAGGGGAACAGCTGACGTTACTGAACCCCAATAACAGAGGAGGGACTGTTGACTGTGCGTACAGCACTTCTGGACGGCAACTGGCGGTGTTGGAGCCCAGGGACAGGTGGAGGAGGAGGAGGTTGGAGGAGGTTGGAGGAGGTAGGAGTGATTGCCACACACACAGCAGGGGAACAGCTGACGTTACTGAACCCCAATAACAGAGGAGGGACTGTTGACTGTGCGTACAGCACTTCTGGACGGCAACTGGCGGTGTTGGAGCCCAGGGACAGGTGGAGGAGGAGGAGGTTGGAGGAGGTAGGAGGGATTGCCACACACACAGCAGGGGAACAGCTGACGTTACTGAACCCCAATAACAGAGGAGGGACTGTTGACTGTGCGTACAGCACTTCTGGACGGCAACTGGCGGTGTTGGAGCCCAGGGACAGGTGGAGGAGGAGGAGGTTGGAGGAGGTTGGAGGAGGTAGGAGGGATTGCCACACACACAGCAGGGGAACAGCTGACGTTACTGAACCCCAATAACAGAGGAGGGACTGTTGACTGTGCGTACAGCACTTCTGGACGGCAACTGGCGGTGTTGGAGCCCAGGGACAGGTGGAGCAGGAGGAGGTTGGAGGAGGTAGGAGGGATTGCCACACACACAGCAGGGGAACAGCTGACGTTACTGAACCCCAATAACAGAGGAGGGACTGTTGACTGTGCGTACAGCACTTCTGGACGGCAACTGGCGGTGTTGGAGCCCAGGGACAGGTGGAGGAGGAGGAGGTTGGAGGAGGTAGGAGGGATTGCCACACACACAGCAGGGGAACAGCTGACGTTACTGAACCCCAATAACAGAGGAGGGACTGTTGACTGTGCGTACAGCACTTCTGGACGGCAACTGGCGGTGTTGGAGCCCAGGGACAGGTGGAGGAGGAGGAGGTTGGAGGAGGTTGGAGGAGGTAGGAGGGATTGCCACACACACAGCAGGGGAACAGCTGACGTTACTGAACCCCAATAACAGAGGAGGGACTGTTGACTGTGCGTACAGCACTTCTGGACGGCAACTGGCGGTGTTGGAGCCCAGGGACAGGTGGAGGAGGAGGAGGTTGGAGGAGGTTGGAGGAGGTAGGAGGGATTGCCACACACACAGCAGGGGAACAGCTGACGTTACTGAACCCCAATAACAGAGGAGCGACTGTTGACTGTGCGTACAGCACTTCTGGACGGCAACTAGCGGTGTTGGAGCCCAGGGGCAGGTGGAAAAGCAGAGGATCACAATGTAGGCCGAAGCCTGAGAAAGTCGAAAGGGAACCTTTAACCCCCCCCCCAAGGCGTTTGTAGCTGAAAGAGCCAGCTTGTGCAGCACAAAAGATGCAAAAGGAAAAGGTGGCTCTTTTCATCATGCTCCTTGCAAACACAGAACTAAACACTTTTAAAATGTGTCCCCTGAAGCCGTGAAACCGTCCCGGAGGTGGGACTTTCCTTCGTAATATGACGCAGCACAGCCATCATTACTACCCCCCCGCCGCCGTGCCCCGGCTCCTCAGCGTTGTTTGATTCCGTCCCGGAGCCTGCGCTGTTATGTTATCCCGTGGCCAGGCACACTTAGCGCTGCCCATCTTCTGACATCATTTGGTGTCAGGCTGGCTGCGCCTGTGCGGCCGCGCTGGCCGAGAGCCCGCCTCGCAGTGTCTTCTGATGTAATCCCACTGGGGGCCTGGGATCCATGGCCATGCGCAGTGCATATCCTCGCCTCTCACTCCCCTCCCTACGGCTTCTTTTTCAGACTGTGCGGTGTCACGGCCGTGGCATGCTATTAGGGACCAGCTGACACCGAACAGTCTGAAGAAGCCATAGGGAGATGAGTGAGAGGTGGAGGTTCAGATATGCACTGCGCATGTCCATAGATCCCAGGCCCCCAGTGGGATTAAATCAGAAGACACTGCGAGGCGGGCTCTCGGCCAGCGTGGCCGCACAGGCGCAGCCAGCCTGACACCAAATGATGCCAGAAGACGGGCAGCGCTAAGTGTGCCTGGCCACGGGATAACATAACAGCGCAGGCTCCGGGACGGAATCAAACAACGCTGAGGAGCCGGGGCGCGGCGCCGGGGGGGTAGGAATGACGGCTGTGCTGCGTCATATTACGAAGGAAAGTCCCACCTCCGGGACGGTTTTACGGTATCAGTGGACACATTTTATAAGTGTTAAGTTTTGCGTGTGCAAGGAGCAAAACCAAAATAGCTACCTTTTTCCTTGTGCAGCATTACTGCTGCACAAGGTGGCTCTTTCAGTAACAAACGCCTTGGGGGGGGGGGACAGATTCCCTTACATTTCAGTTGTTGTGTCAGCGTGGCGGTCGCATGACACATTGCCGGCTACACAGCTGGGGATCAGCTGACGTTACTGAAACCCAATAACACTGGGTCGTATGTTTTGACTGTGCAGACGGCACATCTGAGCCTCAACTGGCGGTGTTGGAGCCCAGGAATTTAAGTTCAGGTGGTAGAAAGATGAACACAACAGGAGACCTGGATAACGTATACAGTGACCTAATTATTTAATCAGGAGGAGGAGTGGCAAATTCCTGCGAGATCCAGGCCTTGTTCATTTTCAGGAAAGTAAGCCGGTCAACGTTATCGGAGGATAGTCGCATGCGACGGTCAGTTAGTACACCACCTGCAGCACTAAAGACACGTTCCGATAATACACTGGCCGCAGGGCAAGACAGCACCTCCAATGCATACTGGCTTAGCTCTGGCCATGTATCCAGCTTTGAGACCCAAAACTTGAAAGGGGAAGAGCCGTCTGGGAGTACAGCAAGAGGGCAAGACATGTAGTCTGTCACCATCTAACGGAACCGTTGCCTCCTGCTGACTGGAGCCGTCTGTGATGGTGTAGACTTTTGTGGCGGGCACAGAAAACTGTGCCACAGTTCGGCCATACTGGTCTTGCCTTGGGCAGAGGCACTGCTTCTGCTCCCTCTTTGTGCAGAGCCTCCACCACTGCCTGGACGCACTGAGCTGCTTTGGAATGCACTAGCAGCACTTCTCTCAGTTGGAATGGAGAAGATGATGGAACTGACCAGTGTGTCTTGGTACTCCCGCATTTTTCGCTCCCGGTTCAACGGTGTGATGAGGCTTTCTACGTTGTCCCGGTAGCGAGGATCGAGGAGGGTGAACACCCAATAATCAGACATGTTGAGAATGTGGTCGATGCGGCGGTCGTTTCTCAGGCACTGCAGCATGTAATCCACCATGTGCTGCAGACTGCCAACTGCCCAAGAAACGCTGTCCCCAGCTGGAGGCGTGATCTCTGCCCGCTCGTCATCACCCCACCCTCGCTGTACACACTGAGTACTGGACAATTCGGGAACTCCCTCCTCTGGACGGATGTCTTCCTCCTCCATTGACTCCTCCTCATCCTCCTCACAAACTGTCCCCTGCCTATGCGTTTGTGAGGAACCACGTGGCGCTGACTGTCCAGAAGATGATGGAAGTGGTGAATCCTCATCCTCCACCTCTTCCACAACATCATCCCTTAGCGCTTGCAGTGATTTTTCAAGCAGGCAGATAAGGGGGACAGTCATGCTGACTAGTGCATCATCTGCACTCGCCATCCGCGTGGAATAATCAAAGGGACGCAAAACCTGGCAGACATCCTTCATAGTGGCCCACTCTGTGGTTGTGAAGTCTGTACGGCGCTGACTGCGACTTTTTTGCGCCTGATACAGCTGGTACTCCATTACAGCTTGCTGCTGCTCACACAACCGCTCCAACATATGTAACGTGGAATTCCACCTGGTAGGTAGGTCACATATGATGCGATGTTCCGGCAGGCGGTGTCGGCGCTGCAGAGCCGCAATGCGCGCTTTTGCCGTGCTGGAACGCCGCAAGTGAGCACACTCTAGGCGGACCTTGTGCAGCAGTGCATCAAGATCCGGATAGTCCCTCAAAAAACTCTGCACGACCAAATTGAGCACATGTGCCAGACATGGGATGTGAGTGAGGTTGCCGAGGCCCAGGGCTGCCACCAGATTTCGGCCATTATCACACACTACCATGCCTGGCTGGAGATTCGCTGGCTCAAACCACACATCGCTCTCCTGCTTGATGGCATTCCAGAGCTCCTGCGCTGTGTGGCTACGATTCCCCAAAAAAATTAATTTCAAGACGGCCTGTTGACGTTTGGCCACGGCTGTGCTCATGTCGGTCGTAACAGGTACACGTTCATCACGGGTCCATGTGGAGGTGGACTGTGACGGCTCCTGCAGCGATGATTCTGAGGAACTGGTGTAAGAGGAGGAGTCAATGCGTACAGAATGGATTCCTGCAATCCTTGGAGTGGGCAGGACACGTCCTGCGCCACTCGCACGGTCTGTACCCGGCTCAACGACATTAACCCAATGGGCAGTGAGGGAAAGGTATCGCCCCTGTCCATGTTGACTGGTCCACGCATCGGTGGTGAGGTGGACCTTGCTACTGACGGCGTTCAGTAGCGCGTGTTTTATGTGTCCCTCCACATGCTTGTGCAGGGCAGGGACGGCTTGCCTGCTGAAGTAAAAGCGGCTGGGCACACTGTACTGTGGGACTGCCAATGACATCAAGTCACGGAAGCTGTCAGTCTCCACCAGCCTGAATGACAGCATTTCAAGTGACAGAAGTTTGGCAATGCCTGCAGTCAGAGCCTGTGCTCGTGGGTGGTTTGACGAGAAAGGCCGCCTTTTCTCCCATGCCTGTACTACCGATGGCTGTAGACTGGGCTGGGAGTGTGTGGTTGACTGGGAAAGTGGTGCTGCGGGTGGAATGACAGCGGGTCTCTGGACAACAGGGCCAGAGGTTCTTCCACGGCGATCCTGGGAGGAAGCCGAACCAGCTGCGTGTGAGCTAGAGGAAGAGGCAACACGAGCTGAAGAGGTGGTAGCTGCCGCTGTTGGTTGGCCTAGCTCTTCAGTGTGTTTGTCTAACTCCGCCGGGTGCCTGTTGCGCACATGTTTCCACATGTTGGAGGTATTGAGGTTGGCGACTTTTTGACCTCTTTTGATTTTTTGATGACACACCTTGCATCTGACATAGCAAATGTCATCTGCAACTGTGTCAAAAAAGGACCAGGCACTGCAAGTCTTGGGAGCCCCCCTTTTGACTTTTGGAAGAGACATGCTCCTTACGGGTGCCAAAGCGGAGGCTGCAGGATCCGCAGTCTTCCCCCTCCCTCTCCCTCTTTGGGCCGTACGGGGAATCTCTTCCTCAGAGCTGCTCCCACCACCTTCCTGTCCCTGACGCCAAGATGGGTCAAGGACCTCATCATCTACACTACCCTCTGCCCCCAACTGCTCCTCCTGGGTAGTCTCAGCAGCAGAGCACGCACCAGTAAGTGGCACCTGAGTGTCATCATCAGCTGATGCGGCCTGCGAGGTGGTGACCGGAGCCACTGGCCCACCCGCCTCTTCAGAGGAAGACAGAAAAAGCTGTTGGGCATCACTGCACCCTGCCTCTTCTTCCATTTCTCCAATGCTGCTTGGCTGGCCCCCTGTTTCCAAGCCAAGAGATGATTCAGAGAACAGAAGTAGAGACTGCTCCTGTCCTGGGATCTCTGTCTGCCTGGGCAATTTTGCAGGTGGTGAAGAGACAGATGGCTGCTCTCCAGTGCTCTGTGTCTGAGAGGATGTGGCACTAATGGAAGTTGATGCATTAGCTGCCATCCATCCCACAACGGCTTCAATTTGGTCTTCACGCAGCAGCGGTGTACGGCGCTCGGCGACAAAGCTGCGCATGAACGACTGTTCCCTTGTGAAAGTGGGTGCTGATGACTCACCGGTGCCCGCAGCAGGCACAGAATCCCCACGTCCCCTCCCTGCTCCGCGCCCACGCCCACGCCCACGTGCCTTACTCACTGCCTTCTTCATCTTGGTTGACTGATAAAGATAAGCAGAAAAGTACTAACGGCTTTGTGTGCTTATTCCTGAGCAACTCCTCCTAACAGGTATAAGACACACTAATTTTCTAAAGTGTGGACTAGACTTGAATATGAGCTAATGTGGCCTACACAAATGTAAAGTGGTGTAACTGGTGTGTTTGGTGAACTTTATTATTTATTTATTTTTTTGGGGCTGAACTGACAACGGATAGAGCTGCAATCACACGGAGACCGTGCAGACAGCCGTAAATGGCGCTGCAAGGCCCAAAAACCCTCCTCTACTTTATCCTATGTAGTGTTTTTCCACAAATTAGCTGGAGACGGGTGGAAAGACACTAATAGGATTTTTTAAAATAAATTAGCAGCAGACTACACTACTTTGAAAAAAAAGAAAATTGATTTGGCGGTATGACGCAGTGAAAAACCCTGAGCTGCAGACAACCAGGCTACGGCTGCTCACAGACTACAGGGCGAGCTGCAGTCACACGGAGACCGTGCAGACAGCCGTAAACGGCGCTGCAAGGCCCAAAAACCCTCCTCTACTTTATCCTATGTAGTGTTTTTCCACAAATTAGCTGGAGACGGGTGGAAAGACACTAATAGGATTTTTTAAAATAAATTAGCAGCAGACTACACTACTTTGAAAAAAAAGAAAATTGATTTGGCGGTATGACGCAGTGAAAAACCCTGAGCTGGAGACAACCAGGCTATAGCTGCTCACAGATTACAGGGCGAGCTGCAGTCACACGGAGACCGTGCAGACAGCCGTAAACGGCGCTGCAAGGCCCAAAAACCCTCCTCTACTTTATCCTATGTAGTGTTTTTCCACAAATTAGCTGGAGACGGGTGGAAAGACACTAATAGGAATTTTTGGAAAAAATGTGCAGCAGCCTGCACTACTTCAAAAAAAAAAAAAAAAAGGACAGTATGAGGCAATGAACCACCCTCCCTGAACTGAATACAACCAGCTATGGATGGCCTATGTGGCTGCACTCAGACTAGAGAGTGGGCTGCACTCACACACACACACAGAGAGACCTTGCAGATCGCTGTGAAAACAGCGCTACAAGGCAAAAGGAAGGTGAATAGTAGGTGAACACAGCGGTTGCTAAATTAGCCTTTGGAAAGCACAAAGAAGCAAATCGCTATCTCTAAACTGTCCCTCAGTCAGCAAACAGCGTCCTGTCACTAACTGAATTCACAGCAGAGTGATCGCAAAATGGCGCCAGCGACTTTTAAACTGCATCATGACATCATTTCAGCAGCCAATCACAGCCTTGCCAGTAGTTTCATGCCCTCCATGCTAAACAGGATGTGCCCACACTTGGAATCTTTCTCATTGGCTGAATTTCTGAATTTTGAATCATTGAACTTCCGATTCCGGTATCCGATACGCGCCAAGTATCGGAATCCCGGTATCGGAATTCCGATACCGCTAGTATCGGCCGATACCCGATACTTGCGGTATCGGAATGCTCAACACTAGTTGTGAGGAAACATCAGAAACAGACACAACAGTTGTGAGGACTATCCCGTGGTGCTCAGCAGGGAAGGACTACAACACACAAGCGCTAGAAGGAAGGCACAGATTTCCACCTGCAAAGGGAACTCTGGAGGTGCCATCGGATCGGCCGGTCTCAGCCAGCCCTGTTAACCGTATTCTGGATTGAGGATCGTGAAGCCTTCAGTAAAGAGGTAAAGAGACTGCAACCCTGTGTCCTCGTTATTCATCGCACCCTGCACCACACATTATCACTCTCAACTTTCATTGGACACCCCTCAGCAGGGTCACGGACCGGGTCTAGCCACCGTGACAATCCCAGAACCGAGACAGAGAGGCCCGGTACCGGGTACCCCTCGGCCCTGCGACAGTGGGGGCGCTCCACAGACTTATAGGTTTTGAGCAAGAATTTATAGTGAATGAAGTCTTCTGCTAAGAGAGATTTTCTCCACTGCCGCTCTGCACACCTTGAGCAGCAGTGAAGAAAGCGTGTTTACATTGTGTGCCAGGGCTGCCATTGTCTGTGTCGGGTCTTTCTGCATGTAGAAGGTGCTGCTTCATCTAGGGCATTCTTCAGTGTATTATTGAAGTGTGACAATGCTAAGTCTGACCAGGAGAGGGAGGAGATGGGGGCTAAAGATGTGTGGAGATTGCCCATAAGCAGCTGGGTATTAATGGTATGTGTATTCCAATAAGTGTGGCAAGTGAGGGTGTCCCAAGTGAGGAGACAATTCTGGACAGAGAAGGAAAGAAGGTTGTGGTCCGAGAGCGGGAGAGGGGAGTTAGTAAAGTTGTGCAGCGAGCTGGGACGGGAGAAAACCAGGTCCAGAGTATTCCCATCCTCATGCGTAGGAGAATTAGTAAACTGTGAGAGGCCGAATGAAGAAGTTAGAGAAAGAAAATGAGAGGCAGATTGGGAGAGGGGATCATTGATGGGGATGTTAATCCCTTTACACCCAAGGGTGGTTTGCACGTTAATGACCAGGCCAATTTTTACAATTCTGACCACTGTCCCTTTATGAGGTTATAACTTTGGAACGCTTCAACGGATCCCAGTGATTCTGACACTGTTTTCTCGTGACATATTGTACTTCATGATAGTGGTAAAATATCTTTGATATTACCTGCGTTTATTTGTGAAAAAAATGGAAATTTGGCGAAAATTTTGAAAATTTCGCAATTTTTCAACTTTTAATTTTTATGCCCTTAAATCACAGAGATATGTCACGCAAAATACTTAATAAATAACATTTTCCACATGTCTACTTTACATCAGCACAATTTTGGAACCAAATTTTTTTTTTGTTAGGGAGTTATAAGGGTTAAAAGTTGACCAGAAATTTCTCATTTTTACAACACCAATTTTTTTTAGGGAGCACATCTCATTTGAAGTCATTTTGAGGGGTCTATATGATAGAAAATACCCAAGTGTGACACCATTCTAAAAACTGCACCCCTCAAGGTGCTCAAAACCACATTCAAGAAGTTTATTAACCCTTCAGGTGTTTCACAGGAATTTTTGGAATGTTTAAATAAAAATGAACATTTAACTTTTTTTCACACAAAATTTATTTCAGCTCCCATTTGTTTTATTTTACCAAGGGTAACAGGAGAAAATGGACCCCAAAAATTGTTGTACAATTTGTCCTGAGTACGCTGATACCCCATATGTGGGGGTAAACCACTGTTTGGGCGCATGGCAGAGCTCGGAAGGGAAGGAGAGCCATTTGACTTTTCAATGCAAAATTGACTGGAATTGAGATGGGACGCCATGTTGCATTTGGAGAGCCCCTGATGTGCGTAAACATTGAACCCCCCACAAGTGACACCATTTTGGAAAGTAGACCCCTTGAGGAACTTATCTAGATGTGTGGTGAGCACTTTGACCCAACAAGTGCTTCACAGAAGTTTATAATGCAGAGCCATAAAAAAAAAACACATTTTTTTTCACAAAAATGATCTTTTTGCCCCCAATTTTTTATTTTCCCAAGGGTAAGAGAAGAAATTAGACCACAAAAGTTGTTGTGCAATTTGTTCTGAGTATGACGATACCCCATATGTGGGGGTAAACCACTGTTTGGGCGCATGGCAGAGCTCGGAAGGGAAGGATCGCCGTTTGACTTTTCAATGCAAAATTGACTGGAATTGAGATGGGACACCATGTCGCATTTGGAGAGCCCCTGATGTGCCTAAACATTAAAACCCCCACAAGTGACACCATTTTGGAAAGTAGACCCCCTAAGGAACTTATCTAGATGTGTTTTGAGAGCTTTGAACCCCCAAGTGTTTCACTACAGTTTATAACGCAGAGCCGTGAAAAAAAAAAATTTTTTTCACAAAAATGATTTTTTAGCCCCCAATTTTGTATTTTCACAAGGGTAACAGGATAAATTGGACCCCAATATTTGTTGTCCAATTTGTCCTCAGTACGCTGATACTCCATATGTGGGGGGGAACCACTGTTTGGGCGCATGGCAGAGCTCGGAAGGGAAGGAGCGCCATTTGGAATGCAGACTTAGATGGATTGGTCTGCAGGCGTCACGTTGCATTTGCAGAGCCCCTGATGTACCCAAACAGTACAAACCCCCCACAAGTGACCCCACATTGGAAACTAGACCTCCCAAGGAACTTATCTAGATGTGTTGTGAGAACTTTGAACCCCCAAGTGTTTCACTACAGTTTATAACGCAGAGCCGTGAAAATAAAAAATATTTTTTTTTCCACAAAAATTATTTTTTAGCCCCCAGTTTTGTATTTTCCCAAGGGTAACAGGAGAAATTGGACTCAAAAAGTTGTTGTCCAATTTGTCCTGAGTACGCTGATACCCCGTATGTGGGAAGAACCACTGTTTGGGCGCATGGCAGAGCTCGGAAGGGAAGGAGCGCCATTTGGAATGCAGACTTAGATGGATTGGTCTGCAGGCATCACGTTGCATTTGCAGAGCCCCTGATGTACCCAAACAGTAGAAACCCCCCACAAGTGACCCCATATTGGAAACTAGACCTCCCAAGGAACTTATCTAGATGTGTTGTGAGAACTTTGAACCCCCAAGTGTTTCACTACAGTTTACAACGCAGAGCCGTGAAAATAAAAAATCCTTTTTTTCCCACAAAAATGATTTTTAGCCCCCAAAATTTTTATTTTCCCAAGGATAACAAGAGAACTTGGACCCGAAAAGTTGTTGTCCAATTTGTTCCGAGTACGCTGATACCCCATATATTGGGGTAAACCCCTGTTTGGGCGCACGGGATAGCTCGGAAGGGAAGGAGCACTGTTTTACTTTTTCAACACAGAATTGGCTGGAATTGAGATCGGACGCTATGTCGCGTTTGGAGAGCCCCTGATGTGCCTGAACAGTGGAAACTCCCCAATTCTACCTGAAACCCTAATCCAAACACACCCCTAACCCTAATCCCAACGGTAACCCTAACCACACCCCTAACCCTGACACACCCCTAACTCTAATCCCAACCCTAATCCCAACCGTAAATGTAATCCAAACCCAAACCCTAACTTTAGCCCCAACCCTAACCCTAACATTAGCCCCAACCCTAACCCTAACTTTAGCCCCAACCCTAACCCTAACTTTAGCTACAACCCTAGCCCCAACCCTAACCCTAGCCCTAACCCTAGCCCTAACCCTAACCCTAGCCCTAAAGCCTAGCCCTAACCCTAAACCTAGCTCTAACCCTAGCCCTAACCGTAGCCCTAACCCTAGCCCTATCCCTAGCCCTAACCCTAACTCTAGCCCTAACCCTAATAGGAAAATGCAAATAAATACATTTTTTTAATTTTATTATTTTTCCCTAACTAAGGGGGTGATGAAGGGGGGTTTGATTTACTTTTATAGCCTTTTTTTTAGCGGATTTTTATGATTGGCAGCTGTCACACACTAAAAGACGCTTTTTATAGCAAAAAAGTTTTTGCGTCTCCACATTTTGAGACCTATAATTTTTCCATATTTTGGTCCACGGAGTCATGTGAGGTAGGGTTGAGCGACTTTTACTTTTTTGGGGTCAAGTCGGGTTTTGCGAAACCCGACTTTGTCAAAAGTCGAGTCGAGTGAAGTCGGCCGATTATCGCGAAAAGTCGGGGATCGACCGAAACATGAAACTTAATGCAAGTTAATGGGGAAGCTGTTATGATCCCAGTGGCTTAGGATCACAAATCTAACCAGCTAAGTGAGAGATAATAGGATGAGCTCTGGGGATGTGGCAACTGGACTGACCGCAAAACCTGATCCTAACCAAACACACTAAAGGTAGCCGTGGAACGTATCCTGAAATCCTAGACGTCTCTTCACGGCCTGAGAAACTGACTACCCCTAAAGAGAAAGTACAGACCTCACTTGCCTCAGAGAAATAACCCCTAAGATATAGAAGCCCCCACAAATAATAACGGTGAGTTAAGAGGAAAAGACAAACGCAGAGATGAAACAGATTAAGCAAATGAGGCCCGCTAACGCTAGATAGCAGAAAATAGCAAGGGATCTGTGCGGTCAGTAAAAAACCCTATGCAAAAATATCCACGCAGAGAATGCGAGAACCCCCACACCAACTAACGATGTGGGGGGAGCAACTCAGCACCCCAGAGCACCAGCAAGAAGGAAATCACATATTAGCAAGCTGGACTAAACACATCATATACTAGGACACATCTTGAACGCAGATGAGCAAAAATAAGCAAACAAAACTTAGCTTCTCTTGGAGAGACTGATAACGGATGTAGACAGGAGCAATCAGAATAGCACTGAATACAACTACAGCAGGCATGAACTGAGAGTCCAAGTGAGCTTAAATAGAAAACCAGACCACAGATAACGAGACAGCTGATGCCAGTCACAAACCTGCAGAAAGACAGCACTCACACAGTACCACTTGTGACCACAAGAGGGAGCCCAGAAATAGAGTTCACAACAGTACCCCCCCCTTGAGGAGGGGTCACCGAACCCTCATCAAGACCCCCAGGGCGATCAGGATGAGCCGCATGGAAGGCACGGACCAAATCGGCCGCATGAACATCAGAGGCGACAACCCAGGAATTATCCTCCTGACCATAGCCCTTCCACTTAACTAAATACTGAAGCCTCCATCTGGAAACACGAGAATCCAAGATCTTCTCCACCACGTACTCCAATTCGCCCTCAACCAGCACCGGAGCAGGAGGCTCAACAGAAGGAACCACAGGCACCACATACCTCCGCAACAAAGACCTATGGACAGGGCCGTATTTAGGGTTTCTGCTGCCCTAGGCACTTTTAGCGCTGCCTCCCCCATTGATGAGCATGATACTATCGGCAGTGACTTTAGCAAGAATCGCTGATGTGAAAGTCGCCTTTTGCAGCAGATCGGGCAGTATTTCTGCATGTGCCGCATAACGGATCACTTACGGCAACACTGCGTTTGGCCTCATTCATTCCCTATGGGATTTGTGGCACTTGCCATGATCTGGCAAATGTGGTACCATACCTCCCAACTTTTGAAGAAGGGAAGGAGGTAGAAAGTGTGTGGCGCGCGTAGCGCGCCGCGGAAAATTTTAGGCCACGCCTCTGACCACACCCATTTCACAACTAGTCACACCCATATCCACGTCCCAACCACACCCATTTAGCACTGCTGATCACACTGTTTTATATACAATAATTATAAACGAAACAATATGGCCACAGAGCTCCATACTGTATAATGGCCACACATGATGCTCCATACTGTATAATGGCCACAAATGATGCTCCATACTGTAAAATGGCCACACGTGATGCTCCATACTGTATAATGGCCATTGGCCACACATGATGCTCCACACTGTATAACGGCCACACATGATGCTCCTTACTGTATAATGGCCACACATGATGCTCCATACTGTATAATGGCCATTGGCCATACATGATGCTCCACACTGTATAACGGCCACACATGATGCTCCTTACTGTATAATGGCCATTGGCCATACATGATGCTCCACACTGTATAACGGCCACACATGATGCTCCTTACTGTATAATGGCCATTGGCCACACATGATGCTCCACACTGTATAACGGCCACACATGACGCTCCTTACTGTATAATGGCCACACATGACGCTCAATACTGTATAACGGCCACACATGATGCTCCATACTGTATAATGGCCATTGGCCATACATGATGCTCCACACTGTATAACGGCCACACATGATGCTCCTTACTGTATAATGGCCACACATGATGCTCAATACTGTATAATGGCCACACACAGTTCTCTTCTCCATACTGTATAATGACCCCCCTCCTGTATGCATGGCTCATATTCCCCCCCCCATATGCATGGCTCATATTCCACCTCCCCCCTGTATGCATGGCTCATTCCACCTCCCCCTGTATGCATGGCTCATCTCTCCCCCCCTGTATGCATGGCCCATCATTCCCCCTCCCCCTATGCATGGTTGATGGCTCATATTCCCCTGTATCATGCATGGCTCATAATTCCCCCCCCCCTGTATGCATGGCTGATGGATCATAATTCCCCCCCCCCCTGTATGCATGGCTGATGGCTCATATTCCCCTGTATGCATGGCTCATAATTCCCCCCCTGTATGCATGGCTGATGGCTCATATTCCCCTGTATGCATGGCTCATAATTCCCCCCCTTGTATGCATGGCTCATGGCTCTTAATTCCCCCCCCCCCCCCTGTATGCATGGCTCATACTCCCCGGTATGCATGGCTCATCTCTCCACCCCCTCCCCCGCTCCTTCTCCCATCTTGCATGGCTCGGGCGGCTTACCTTCCTCCTTCATCCCCCCGCCCCTCATACTCACCTGTCAGCTGTCCCACACACCGCGCGGCTGCGCCGACATCCTCCCTCTGGCTCTGTCCCGCCGCAGCGCCTTCTTCGCTGCACAGTGTGAGATAAGCAGCGCCCCCTGCAGGCCGGCACTGATAACGCTTCTCCTCCCGCCGCTGCAGGGAATATCATGTTACCACTGTCACCAGTAACGCGCCCTGCTACACCGCCTCCTGCTCGTCCGGATTATCGAATATTCCCGATTATCGGACTGCAATAACAGCAGACCTAGAAAGTAATTTAACCCCTCCTGAGCTGACAGCACACTCGGGCCTCCCGGGAAAGCCATGACGTCACCTCGGCGGCGGCCTGTCATGATCTCCATGGCCAGAGAACTAGCATAAGCCTATATAGGAACAAGCTCTTGGAAGATGGTAACTGTACTGACCATGAACTAAACCTACCGCACAACTAGAAGTAGCCAGGTAGCATGTCCTACTTTTTATCCCTATATGCCCAGCGCCGGCCGGAGAACTAAATAATGCTAGCAGAGGGAAATATAAGACCTGACTCACCTCTAGAGAAATGCCCAAAAAGGAGACAGAGGCCCCCCACATATATTGGCGGTGATTTTAGATGAAATAACAAACGCAGCAGGAAAATAGTTTTAGCAAATTTGAGGTCCGCTTTCTAGATAGCAGAAGACAGAAAGCACACTTTCATGGTCAGTAGAAAACCCTAACAAAACACCATCCAGAAATTACTTTAGGACTCTGGCATTAACTCATAATACCAGAGTGGCAATTCCTGATCAACAAGAGCTTTCCAGACACAGTAACGAAACTGCAGCTGTGAACTGGAACCAAAAAACAAAAACAAACAAGGACGAAAGTCCAACTTATCTAGTAGATGTCTGGGAGCAGGAACAAGCACAGAGAGGCTTCTGATAACATTGTTGACCGGCAAGCAACTAACAGAGAAGCCAGGTTATATAGCGACACCCAGATCTGATGAGAACAGGTGAACAGGGAAGATGATGACACAAGTTCAATTCCACCAGTAGCCACCGGGGGAGCCCAGAATCCAAATTCACAACAGTACCCCCCCCTCAAGGAGGGGGCACCGAACCCTCACCAGAACCACCAGGGCGATCAGGATGGGCCCTATGAAAGGCACGAACCAGATCGGAGGCATGAACATCAGATGCAGTGACCCAAGAATTATCCTCCTGGCCGTATCCCTTCCACTTGACCAGATACTGGAGTCTCCGTCTGGAAACACGGGAGTCTAGGATTTTCTCCACAACGTACTCCAACTCACCCTCAACCAACACCGGAGCAGGAGGCTCAACGGAAGGCACAACCGGTGCCTCATACCTGCGCAATAACGACCGATGAAAAACGTTATGAATAGAAAAGGATGCAGGGAGGTCTAAACGGAAGGAAACAGGGTTAAGAATCTCCAATATTTTATACGGACCGATGAACCGAGGCTTAAACTTAGGAGATGAGACCCTCATAGGGACAAAACGAGAAGACAACCACACCAAATCTCCAACACAAAGCCGAGGACCAACACGACGGTGACGGTTGGCAAAAAGCTGAGTCTTCTCCTGGGACAACTTCAAATTGTCCATCACCTGCCCCCAGATATGATGCAATCTCTCCACCACCGCATCCACTCCAGGACAATCCGAGGATTCCACCTGACCGGAGGAAAATCGAGGATGGAACCCCGAATTACAGAAAAACGGGGACACCAAGGTGGCAGAGCTGGCCCGATTATTGAGGGCGAACTCCGCCAATGGCAAAAAAGCAACCCAATCATCCTGGTCAGCAGACACAAAACACCTCAGATATGTCTCCAGGGTCTGATTAGTCCGCTCGGTCTGGCCATTAGTCTGAGGGTGAAAAGCAGACGAAAAAGACAAATCTATGCCCATCCTAGCACAGAATGCCCGCCAAAATCTAGACACAAATTGGGTTCCTCTGTCAGAAACGATATTCTCAGGAATACCATGCAAACGAACAACATTTTGAAAAAACAGGGGAACCAACTCGGAAGAAGAAGGCAATTTGGGCAGGGGAACCAAATGGACCATCTTAGAAAAACGGTCACACACCACCCAGATGACAGACATCTTCTGGGAAACAGGCAGGTCTGAAATAAAATCCATCGAGATGTGCGTCCAAGGCCTCTTAGGAATAGGCAAGGGCAACAATAATCCACTAGCCCGAGAACAACAAGGCTTGGCCCGAGCACAAACGTCACAAGACTGCACAAAGCCTCGCACATCTCGTGACAGGGAAGGCCACCAGAAGGATCTTGCCACCAAATCCCTGGTACCAAAAATTCCAGGATGACCTGCCAATGCAGAAGAATGCACCTCAGAGATGACTCTACTGGTCCAATCATCAGGAACAAACAGCCTATCAGGCGGACAACGATCCGGTCTATCCGCCTGAAACTCCTGCAAGGCCCGCCGCAGGTCTGGAGAAACGGCTGACAAAATAACTCCATCCTTAAGGATACCTGTGGGCTCAGAGTTGCCGGGTGAATCAGGCTCAAAACTCCTAGAAAGGGCATCCGCCTTAACATTCTTAGAACCCGGTAGGTATGACACCACAAAATTAAACCGAGAAAAAAATAATGACCAGCGCGCCTGTCTAGGATTCAGGCGCCTGGCGGTCTCAAGATAAATCAAATTTTTGTGGTCAGTCAATACCACCACCTGATGTCTGGCCCCCTCAAGCCAATGGCGCCACTCCTCAAACGCCCACTTCATGGCCAAAAGCTCCCGATTCCCAACATCATAATTCCGCTCAGCGGGCGAAAATTTACGGGAAAAGAAGGCACAAGGCCTCATCACGGAGCAGTCAGAACTTTTCTGCGACAACACTGCCCCAGCTCCGATCTCAGAAGCGTCGACCTCAACCTGAAAAGGAAGAGCCACATCAGGCTGACGCAACACAGGGGCAGAAGAAAAACGGCGCTTAAGCTCCTGAAAGGCCTCCACAGCATCAGGGGACCAATTAGCAACATCAGCACCCTGTCTAGTCAAATCGGTCAATGGCTTAACGACATCCGAAAAACCAGAAATAAATCGACGATAAAAGTTGGCAAAGCCCAAAAATTTCTGAAGACTTTTAAGAGAAGAGGGCTGCGTCCAATCACAAATAGCTTGAACCTTGACAGGATCCATCTCAATGGAAGAGGGAGAAAAAATATATCCCAAAAAGGAAATTCTCTGAACCCCAAATACGCACTTAGAACCCTTGACACACAGAGAATTAGACCGCAAAACCTGAAAAACCCTCTTAACTTGCTGGACATGAGAGTCCCAGTCATCCGAAAAAATCAGAATATCATCCAGATACACTATCATAAATTTATCCAAAAAATCGCGGAAAATATCATGCATAAAGGACTGGAAGACTGAAGGGGCATTAGAAAGACCAAAAGGCATCACCAAATACTCAAAGTGGCCCTCGGGCGTATTAAATGCGGTTTTCCACTCATCCCCCTGCCTGATCCGCACCAAATTATACGCCCCACGGAGATCAATCTTAGAGAACCACTTGGCCCCCTTTATGCGAGCAAACAAATCAGTCAGCAACGGCAATGGGTATTGATATTTAACCGTGATTTTATTCAAAAGCCGATAATCAATACATGGTCTCAAAGAGCCGTCTTTTTTTGACACAAAGAAAAAACCGGCTCCTAAGGGAGATGACGATGGACGAATATGTCCCTTTTCCAAGGACTCCTTTATATATTCTCGCATAGCAGCATGTTCAGGCACAGACAGATTAAATAAACGACCCTTTGGGTATTTACTACCCGGAATTAAATCTATAGCACAATCGCACTCACGGTGCGGAGGTAGTGAACCCAGCTTGGGTTCTTCAAAGACGTCACGATAATCAGACAGGAACTCAGGGATTTCAGAGGGAATAGATGATGAAATGGAAACCAAAGGTACGTCCCCATGAGTCCCCCTACATCCCCAGCTCAACACAGACATAGCTCTCCAGTCAAGGACTGGGTTGTGAGACTGCAGCCATGGCAATCCTAGCACCAAATCATCATGTAGATTATACAGCACCAGAAAACGAATAGTCTCCTGGTGATCCGGATTAATACGCATAGTTACTTGTGTCCAGTATTGTGGTTTATTATTAGCCAATGGGGTGGAGTCAATCCCCTTCAGAGGAATAAGAGTCTCCAAAGGCTCTAAATCATACCCACAACGATTGGCAAAGGACCAATCCATAAGACTCAAAGCGGCGCCAGAGTCGATATAGGCGTCCGTGGTAATAGATGACAAAGAGCAAATCAGGGTCACAGACAAAATAAATTTAGACTGTAAAGTGCCAATGGAAACGGATTTATCAAGCTTTTTAGTACGCTTAGAGCATGCTGATATAACATGAGTAGAATCCCCACAATAGAAACACAACCCATTTTTCCGTCTAAAATTCTGCCGCTCGCTTCTGGACAGAATTCTATCACACTGCATGCTTTCTGGCGTCTTCTCAGTGGACACCGCCAGATGGTGCACTGGTTTGCGCTCCCGCAGACGCCTATCGATCTGAATGGCCATTGTCATGGACTCATTCAGACCCGCAGGCACAGGGAACCCCACCATAACATCCTTAATGGCATCAGAGAGACCCTCTCTGAAAGTAGCCGCCAAGGCACACTCATTCCACTGAGTAAGCACAGACCATTTACGGAATCTTTGGCAGTAAATTTCAGCTTCATCTTGCCCCTGCGATAGGGACATCAAAGTTTTTTCTGCCTGAAGTTCCAAATGAGGTTCCTCATAGAGCAACCCCAAGGCCAGAAAAAACGCATCCACATTGCGCAACGCAGGATCCCCTGGTGCCAATGAAAAAGCCCAGTCTTGAGGGTCGCCGCGGAGCAAGGAAATCACAATCCCAACCTGCTGTGCAGGGTCTCCAGCAGAACGAGATTTCAGGGACAAAAATAACTTGCAATTATTTCTAAAATTCTGAAAGCCAGATCTATTCCCTGAGAAGAATTCCGGCAAAGGAATTCTCGGCTCTGATACCGGAGCATGAACAACAAAATCTTGCAAACTTTGTACTTTCGTGGCGAGATTATTCAAACCTGCAGTTACACTCTGAAGATCCATTATAAACAGGTGAACACAGAGCCATTCAAAGATTAGAAGGAGAGAGAAAAAAAAGAAAGACTGCAGCATAGACAGACTGGCAAGTGATCCAATTAAGAGCACAAAAAAAAAAAAAAAAAAAACTCTCAGCAGACTTCTAATTTCACTCCTTTCTCAGCCAAGGATTTTAACCCTTTAGTGGGCCGGTCAAACTGTCATGATCTCCATGGCCAGAGAACTAGCATAAGCCTATATAGGAACAAGCTCTTGGAAGATGGTAACTGTACTGACCATGAACTAAACCTACCGCACAACTAGAAGTAGCCAGGTAGCATGTCCTACTTTTTATCCCTATATGCCCAGCGCCGGCCGGAGAACTAAATAATGCTAGCAGAGGGAAATATAAGACCTGACTCACCTCTAGAGAAATGCCCAAAAAGGAGACAGAGGCCCCCCACATATATTGGCGGTGATTTTAGATGAAATAACAAACGCAGCAGGAAAATAGTTTTAGCAAATTTGAGGTCCGCTTTCTAGATAGCAGAAGACAGAAAGCACACTTTCATGGTCAGTAGAAAACCCTAACAAAACACCATCCAGAAATTACTTTAGGACTCTGGCATTAACTCATAATACCAGAGTGGCAATTCCTGATCAACAAGAGCTTTCCAGACACAGTAACGAAACTGCAGCTGTGAACTGGAACCAAAAAACAAAAACAAACAAGGACGAAAGTCCAACTTATCTAGTAGATGTCTGGGAGCAGGAACAAGCACAGAGAGGCTTCTGATAACATTGTTGACCGGCAAGCAACTAACAGAGAAGCCAGGTTATATAGCGACACCCAGATCTGATGAGAACAGGTGAACAGGGAAGATGATGACACAAGTTCAATTCCACCAGTAGCCACCGGGGGAGCCCAGAATCCAAATTCACAACAGCGGCCGCTCACCTGCAGGTCCTGCACGGAGATCTCCATGGTGGTCAGGTAGAAGTACAGCACGCCGCCGCTCTGGCCCCGCCGACCGTCACTCACGGAGAACATGTTGGCGAAGGGCAGGCCCCGCACCGGCTCGTGGCTAGAGAGAGTGGCCAGAGCGCCCCAGTCACACTTGTGCGAGTTCTTCCTGAGTGAGCGGTCATGTGGTATCACGTGACCGCTCACTCAGGACGCGCTATAGATGCTGAGAGCCGGCATCGCTGGAGCAGGATGACGGTGAGTATCTTCTTCAAGGAGGGTGGGTGGGACTCGGGGGCGGGGCGGTCGGTCGCGTTTGTGACCCGTCACCCGGGACTAAAAAAATTAAAAAAAAACTTGCTCAGGTGCCGCCCCCCGCAATGCCGCCACCCTAGGCACGTGCCCTCGAGTGCCTAGTGGCAAATACGGCCCTGCCTATGGAACACATTATGAATGGCAAACGATGCTGGGAGGTCCAAACGAAAAGACACCGGGTTAAGGATTTCCAAAATCTTATAAGGACCGATGAAGCGAGGCTTGAATTTAGGAGAGGAAACCTTCATAGGAACATACCAAGAAGACAGCCATACCAAATCCCCAACACGAAGTCGGGGACAGACACCGCGACGGCGGTTGGCAAAGCGCTGAGCCTTCTCCTGTGACAACTTCAAATTGTCCACCACATGGTTCCAAATCTGCTGCAACCTATCCACCACAGAATCCACCCCCGGACAGTCAGAAGGCTCAACCTGACCCGAGGAAAAACAAGGATGAAAACCAGAATTGCAGAAAAAAGGCGAAACCAAAGTAGCAGAACTAGCCCAATTATTAAGGGCAAACTCGGCCAATGGCAAAAAAGTCACCCAATCATCCTGATCAGCAGAAACAAAACATCTTAAATAAGTTTCCAACGTCTGATTAGTTCGCTCGGTTTGGCCATTCGTCTGAGGATGGAAGGCCGACGAAAAAGACAAATCAATGCCCATCTTAGCACAAAAAATCCGCCAAAATCTGGACACAAACTGGGATCCTCTGTCAGACACAGTATTTTCAGGGATGCCGTGCAAGCGAACCACATTCTGAAAAAATAAAGGAACCAAATCGGAGGAGGAAGGCAACTTAGGCAAGGGCACCAAATGGACCATTTTGGAAAAACAATCACACACCACCCAGATGACAGACATTCTCTGGGATACTGGAAGATCTGAAATAAAATCCATGGAAATGTGCGTCCAAGGCCTCTTCGGGACAGGCAAAGGCAAAAGCAAACCGCTGGCACGAGAACAGCAAGGCTTAGCCCGAGCACAAATCCCACAGGACTGCACAAAGGAACGCACATCCCGTGACAAGGAAGGCCACCAGAAGGACCTAGCCACCAAATCTCTGGTACCAAAAATCCCAGGATGACCTGCCAACACCGAAGAATGAACCTCGGAAATAACTCTGCTGGTCCATCTATCTGGGACAAACAGTCTCTCTGGTGGGCAACGGTCAGGTCTATCAGCCTGAAATTTCTGCAGCACTCGTCGCAAATCTGGGGAAATGGCAGACAAAATCACTCCCTCTTTGAGGATACCAGCCAGCTCTGAAACTCCCGGAGAGTCAGGAACAAAACTACTAGAAAGGGCATCAGCCTTCACGTTCTTCGAACCACGCAGGTACGAGACCACGAAATTGAAACGGGAGAAAAACAACGACCAACGAGCCTGTCTAGGATTCAGGCGCTTGGCAGACTCGAGATAAATCAGATTTTTGTGATCAGTCAAGACCACCACACGATGCCTAGCTCCCTCGAGCCAATGTTGCCACTCCTCAAATGCCCACTTCATAGCCAACAACTCCCGATTACCAACATCATAATTCCGCACGGCAGGCGAAAACTTTCTTGAAAAGAAGGCACAAGGCTTCATCACAGAGCCATCAGAGCATCTCTGCGACAAAACAGCCCCTGCTCCACTCTCAGAAGCATCCACCTCGACCTGGAAAGGAAGAGAGATATCAGGCTGACATAAGACTGGAGCTGAAGAAAACCGGCGCTTCAGCTCCCGAAAGGCTTCCACTGCCGCAGGAGACCAATTAGTCACATCAGAACCCTTCTTGGTCAAATCCGTCAAGGGTTTAACCATGCCAGAAAAATTAGCAATGAAGCGACGGTAAAAATTAGCAAAACCCAAGAACTTCTGAGGACTCTTAACAGATGTAGGCTGAGTCCAGTCACGAATAGCCTGGACCTTGACTGGGTCCATCTCAATAGTAGAAGGAGAAAAAATAAAACCCAAAAAGGAAACCTTCTGTACTCCGAAGAGACATTTTGAGCCCTTCACAAATAAGGCATTAGCACGCAGGACCTGAAATACCATCCTGACCTGCTTCACATGGGACTCCCAGTCCTCAGAAAAGACCAAAATGTCATCCAGATACACAATCATAAATTTATCCAGATATTCTCGGAAGATGTCATGCATGAAGGACTGGAACACAGAAGGAGCATTAGAGAGTCCAAAAGGCATCACCAAGTACTCAAAATGGCCTTCGGGCGTATTAAATGCTGTTTTCCATTCATCCCCCTGCTTAATACGCACAAGGTTATACGCACCACGAAGATCTATCTTGGTGAACCAACTGGACCCCTTAATCCGAGCAAACAGATCAGATAATAATGGCAAAGGATACTGAAATTTGACCGTGATTTTATTTAGAAGACGATAATCTATACAAGGTCTCAGAGAACCATCCTTCTTGGCCACAAAAAAGAATCCTGCACCAAGAGGGGAGGAGGACGGGCGAATATGTCCCTTCTCTAAAGACTCCTTTATATAACTCCGCATTGCGGCATGTTCTGGTACAGACAAATTAAAAAGTCGTCCCTTAGGGAACTTACTACCAGGAATCAAATTTATAGCACAATCACAATCCCTGTGAGGAGGCAGGGCACCGGATCTGGGCTCATCAAATACATCCTGGTAGTCCGACAAAAACTCAGGGACCTCAGAAGGAGTGGAAGAAGCAATTGACACCAAAGGAGCATCGCCATGAATCCCCTGGCAACCCCAACTTGAAACAGACATAGCTTTCCAATCCAGTACTGGATTATGGGCCTGCAGCCATGGCAGACCCAAAACGACCACATCATGCAGATTATGCAGCACAAGAAAGCGAATCACCTCCTGATGTACAGGAGTCATGCACATGGTCACTTGAGTCTAATACTGAGGCTTATTCTCAGCCAATGGTGTAGCATCAATACCCCTCAGTGGAATAGGGAATTCCAAAGGCTCCAGGACAAAACCACAGCGCCTGGCAAACGACAAATCCATCAGGTTCAGGGCAGCACCTGAATCCACAAAAGCCATAACCAAGTAGGATGAAAAAGAACAAATTAAAGTAACAGACAAAATGAAATTAGGCTGTATAGTACCAACGGTGACAGATTTAGCGATTTTTTTTACGCGCTTAGAGCATGCTGAGATAACATGAGTTGAATCACCACAGTAAAAGCACAACCCATTTTGACGTCTATGATTTTGCCGCTCAATTCTGGTCAGAATTCGGTCACATTGCATAGACTCAGGTCTCTGTTCAGAAAACACCGCCAGATGGTGCGCAGATTTGCGCTCCCGCAAACGCCGATCAATCTGAATGGCCAAAGCCATTGAGTCATTCAGACTTGCAGGCGTGGGGAACCCCACCATAACATTCTTAATGGCTTCAGACAGACCTTCTCTGAAATTTGCAGCCAGGGCACACTCATTCCATTGAGTAAGCACCGACCATTTCCGAAATTTTTGACAATATACCTCAGATTCATCCTGGCCCTGAGAGAGAGCTAGCAAGGCCTTTTCTGCCTGGTTCTCAAGATTAGGTTCCTCATAAAGCAATCCAAGCGCCAGAAAAAACGCATCCACATTCAGCAATGCAGGATCTCCCGGCGCCAGGGAGAAAGCCCAATCTTGCGGGTCGCCACGTAACAGGGAGATAACAATTCTAACTTGCTGAGCGGAATCACCAGAGGAACGAGGTCTCAAAGAAAGAAATAATTTACAATTATTCTTAAAATTCAGAAACCTAGATCTATCTCCAGAAAACAACTCAGGAATAGGTACTTTTGGCTCAGACATAGGACTGTGAACAACAAAATCCTGAATGCTTTGCACCCTTGCAGCAAGATGATCCACACTAGAAGTCAGACTCTGAATATCCATGTCTGCAGCTGAACTCAAAGCCACCCAGAGATTAAGGGGATGAGAGAAGCTGGACAGACTGCAGCAAAGGGAGAGGAAAAAAAAAAATTGTACTCAGGACTTCTCTTATCCCACTTCTGCGATGCATTAAACACTTTTCTGGCCTGCTGTACTGTTATGATCCCAGTGGCTTAGGATCACAAATCTAACCAGCTAAGTGAGAGATAATAGGACGAGCTCTGGGGATGTGGTAACTGGACTGACCGCAAAACCTGATCCTAACCAAACACACTAAAGGTAGCCATGGAACGTATCCCGAAATCCTAGACGTCTCTTCACGGCCTAAGAAACTGACTACCCCTAAAGAGAAAGTACAGACCTCACTTGCCTCAGAGAAATAACCCCTAAGATATAGAAGCCCCCACAAATAATAACGGTGAGTTAAGAGGAAAAGACAAACGCAGAGATGAAACAGATTAAGCAAATGAGGCCCGCTAACGCTAGATAGCAGAAAATAGCAAGGGATCTGTGCGGTCAGTAAAAAACCCTATGCAAAAATATCCACGCAGAGAATGCGAGAACCCCCACACCAACTAACGATGTGGGGGGAGCAACTCAGCACCCCAGAGCACCAGCAAGAAGGAAATCACATATTAGCAAGCTGGACTAAACACATCATATACTAGGACACATCTTGAATGCAGATGAGCAAAAATAAGCAAACAAAACTTAGCTTCTCTTGGAGAGACTGATAACGGATGTAGACAGGAGCAATCAGAATAGCACTGAATACAACGACAGCAGGCATGAACTGAGAGTCCAAGTGAGCTTAAATAGAAAACCAGACCACAGATAACGAGACAGCTGATGCCAGTCACAAACCTGCAGAAAGACAGCACTCACACAGTACCACTTGTGACCACAAGAGGGAGCCCAGAAATAGAGTTCACAACAGGAAGCATAGTCGGCAGTGAGTGGAGGCCAGGAAAACACCTACAGTGCCCATTTTAATGGCAAAAACATCCATTCTTGTTTCTGAAGCTTGTCAATCTTAATTTACTTTATAATAATAGATAGGCATTGGAAATTGGGGGTCATTTGGCTAAAGTTGTGGGGGGTAGGGCTGGTTCAAGTTTTTAGTGGGCCCAGGAAATGTGGACTACGTCACGGCGGTGGAGCAGTGAGAGGTAAGTATGTCAAGTTTGCAAGTGCTGTGATCCTGAGCAAGCAGGGGCCCACTTGTTGGCATTGGCAATGGCACAGGGCCCCTCAAAGTACAGCGGTGTGTTTGCACGGCGGGGGCGCCTCCCACCGGCAGCGACACTTTTGCATACTCTGAGGGGCCCTGTGCCAGTGATGTCGCCAACAAGTATGCCCCTGTTATGACCTGGTGGTTAAGAGGCCACACTGATATGACCTGGTGGCTAAAACGCAACATGGGACGAGCTCTGAGAAGGTGGTATCTCTACTGACCGCAGTCCCTAATCCTAACAACAACACTAGTAATAGCCGTGGGATGTTCCTGACTCTCCCTAGACACCTCTTCACAGCCTAAGAACTAACTACCCCTAAAGAAGGAAATAGAAAGCTATCTTGCCTCAGAGAAAACCCCAAAAGGAAAGACAGCCCCCCACAAATATTGACTGTGAGTGGAGAGGGAAATGACGTACACAGAAATGAAATCAGAATTCAGCAAAGGAGGCCAATACTAAACTTGATAGACAGAGAGAAAAGGATACTGTGCGGTCAGTATTAAAAACTACAAAATCCACGCAGTTTACAAAAATGAACTCCACACCGACTCACGGTGTGGAGGGGCAAATCTGCTTTCCCAGAGCTTCCAGCTAGCCTGAATATGACATAGTGACAAGCTGGACAAAAAGAGACATATTTGCAGAGCAATAGAGTCCAAGCAAATGGACAAACAAAAACTAGCAAAAACTTATATTTTGCTGACAAGGACAGGCCATATGAGAAATCCAAGGAGAGAACCAAATCCAACCAAGAACATTGACAGCTGGCATGAACTAAAGCCCAGAGCAGGTTTAAATAACAAACCCAGGCAAGGCGATTAGTGAAGGCAGCTGCTACAGCTACCTAAAGGAGCAGCAGTTCCACTCGAAACCACCAGAGGGAGCCCAAGGGCAGAACTCACAAAAATACCATTAGCAACCACAGGAGGGAGCTCCAGAACGGAATTCACAACAGTACCCCCCCCCCTTGAGGAGGGGTCACCGAACCCTCACCAGAGCTCCCAGGCCGATCAGGACGAGCCAAATGGAAAGCACGAACCAAATCGGCAGCATGAACATCGGAGGCAACAACCCAAGAATTATCCTCCTGGCCATAACCCTTCCACTTGACCAGATACTGAAGCTTCCGCCTCGAAAAACGAGAATATAAAATCTTCTCCACCACATATTCCAATTCCCCCTCAACCAACACCGGAGCAGGAGGATCAACGGAGGGAACCATAGGTACCACATATCTCCGCAACAAGGATCTATGGAACACATTATGAATGGAAAAGGAAGCTGGAAGGGCCAAACGAAAAGACACCGGATTGATAATTTCAGAAATCTTATAAGGCCCAATAAAGCGAGGCTTGAACTTAGGGGAAGAAACCTTCATAGGAACATGACGAGAAGACAACCAGACCAAATCCCCAACACGAAGCCGGGGACCAACACACCAACGACGGTTAGGAAAACGTTGAGCCTTTTCCTGAGACAACGTCAAATTGTCCACCACATGAGTCCAAATTTGCTGCAACCTGTCCACCACAGAATCCACACCAGGACAGTCAGAAGGCTCAAGCTGCCCCGAAGAAAAACGAGGATGAAAACCAAAGTTACAAAAGAAAGGCGAAACCAAGGTAGCCGAACTAGCCCGATTATTAAGGGCAAACTCGGCCAACGGCAAAAAGGTCACCCAATCATCCTGATCAGCAGACACAAAGCATCTCAAATAGGTTTCCAAGATCTGATTGGTTCGCTCCGTTTGGTCATTTGTCTGAGGATGGAATGCTGAAGAAAAAGACAAATCAATGCCCATTCTAGCACAAAAGGACCGCCAAAACCTAGAAAGAACTGGGAACCTCTGTCAGACACAATATTCTCCGGAATACCATGCAAACGAACCACATGCTGAAAAAACAACGGAACCAAATCAGAGGAGGAAGGCAACTTAGGCAATGGTACCAAATGGACCATCTTAGAAAACCGGTCACAAACCACCCAGATGACAAACATCTTCTGAGAAACAGGAAGATCAGAAATAAAATCCATGGAAATATGCGTCCAGGGCCTCTCAGGAATAGGCAAAGGCAAAAGCAACCCACTGGCACGGGAACAGCAAGGCTTAGCCTGAGCACAGGTCCCACAGGACTGCACAAACGAACGCACATCCCGCGACAAGGAAGGCCACCAAAAGGACCTAGCCACCAAATCTCTGGTACCGAAAATCCCAGGGTGACCAACCAACACCGAACAATGAACCTCAGAAATTACCCTACTAGTCCATCTATCAGGAACAAACAGTTTCCCCACAGGACAGCGGTCAGGTTTATCAGCCTGAAACTCCTGAAGTACCCGCCGCAAATCAGGGGAGATGGCAGAAAGAATCACCCCCTCCTTGAGGATCAAAGCCGGCTCAAGAACTCCCAGAGAATCAGGCAAAAACTCCTAGAAAGGGCATCAGCCTTCACATTCTTAGATCCCGGAATATGCGAGACCACAAAATCAAAACGTGAGAAAAACAGAGACCACCGAGCTTGTCTAGGATTCAACCGCTTAGCAGACTCGAGGTAAATCAGATTCTTATGATCAGTCAAGACCACCACGCGATGCTTGGCTCCCTCAAGCCAATGTCGCCACTCCTCAAATGCCCACTTCATAGCCAACAACTCCCGATTACCGACATCATAATTACGCTCAGCAGGCGAAAACTTTCTGGAGAAGAAAGCACATGGTTTCATCAAAGAGCCATCAGAATTTCTCTGAGACAAAACGGCCCCTGCCCCAATCTCAGAAGCATCAACCTCAACCTGAAAAGGGAGAGAAACATCTGGCTGACGCAACACAGGGGCAGAAGTAAAACGACGTTTAAGCTCCTGAAAGGCCTCAACAGCCGCAGAGGACCAATTCATCACATCAGCGCCCTTCCTCGTCAAATCGGTCAGAGGCTTCACCACACTAGAAAAATTAGCAATAAAGCGGCGATAAAAATTGGCAAAGCCCAAAAATTTCTGAAGGCTCTTTAAAGATGTAGGTTGAGTCCTATCATGAATGGCCTGGACTTTAACAGGGTCCATTTCAATAGCCGAGGGAGAAAAAATGAAACCCAAAAAAGAAACCTTCTGAACTCCAAAGAGGCACTTAGACCCCTTCACAAACAACGCATTAGCACGAAGGACCTGAAATACCATCCTAACCTGCTTCACATGAGACTCCCAATCATCGGAGAAAAACAAAATATCATCCAAGTACACAATCATGAATTTATCCAGATAATTCCGGAAGATATCATGCATAAAGGACTGAAATACCGATGGAGCATTAGAGAGCCCGAATGGCATCACAAGATATTCAAAATGGCCTTCAGGCGTATTAAATGCTGTTTTCCATTCATCACCTTGTTTAATACGCACGAGATTATACGCCCCTCGAAGGTCGATTTTAGTAAATCAACTGGCACCTTTGATCCGAGCAAACAAATCAGAAAGTAAAGGTAAATGGTACTGGAATTTGACAGTGATCTTATTGAGAAGGCGATAATCTATACAGGGTCTCAAGGAGCCATCCTTCTTGGCAACAAAAAAAAATCCCGCTCCCAACGGTGACGAAGACGGGCGAATATGCCCCTTCTCCAAGGACTCCTTTACATAACTCCGCATAGCGGCATGCTCTGGCACAGACAGATTGAAAAGTCGGCCCTTAGGGAACTTACAGCCAGGAATCAAATTAATGGCACAATCGCAGTCCCTATGAGGAGGCAGGGAACTGGACTTTGGCTCATCAAACATATCCTGGAAATCCGACAAAAACTCAGGAACTTCAGAAGAAGGGGACGAGGAAATGGACATCAAAGGAATATCACTATGTATCCCCTGACAACCCCAACCAGTTACAGACATAGATCTCCAATCCAGCACTGGATTATGTACCTGTAACCATGGAAAACCCAGCACAACAACATCATGCAAATTATGCAACACCAAAAAGCGAATATTTTCCTGATGTGCTGGAGCCATGTACATGGTTAACTGTGTCCAGTACTGAGGTTTATTCTTGGCCAATGGCGTAGCATCAATCCCCCTTAAGGGAATAGGACTCTGCAAAGGCTCCAAGGAAAAACCACAGCGCTTGGCAAATTCTAAGTCCATTAAGTTCAGGGCAGCGCCAGAATCCACAAATGCCATAACAGAAAAGGACGACAATGAGCAAATCAGGGTAACAGACAAGAGAAATTTAGGCTGTACAGTACTAATGGTAACAGACCCAGGGACCCACTTAGTACGCTTAGGGCAATCAGAAATAGCATGAGCAGAATCACCACAGTAAAAACACAGGCCATTCTGACATCTGAATGTCTGCCTTTCTGCTCTAGTCAAAATCCTATCACATTGCATAGGCTCAGGACTCTGCTCAGAGGACGCTGCCATATGGTGCACCACCTTGCGCTCACGCAAGCGCCGATCAATCTGAATGGCCAAAGACATTGACTCATTCAGACCAGCAGGCGTAGGAAACCCCACCATAACATCTTTAAGGGCTTCAGAAAGACCCTTTCTGAAAATCGCTGCTAGGGCATCCTCATTCCATTTTGTGAGCACAGACCACTTTCTAAATTTCTGGCAGTATACTTCTGCTGCTTCCTGACCCTGACACAGAGCCAGCAAAGTTTTTTCTGCCTGATCCACAGAATTAGGCTCGTCATACAGCAATCCGAGCGCTTGAAAAAATGCGTCAATATTGAGCAATGCAGGATTTCCTGGCTCAAGGGAGAATGCCCAGTCCTGCGGGTTGCCACGCAGCAAAGAAATAACAATCTTCACCTGCTGAATGGGGTCACCAGAGGAACGGGGTCTCAGAGCAAAAAACAATCTGCAATTATTTTTAAAGTTCAAAAATTTAGATCTATCCCCAGAAAATAAATCAGGAATAGGAATTCTAGGCTCTAATACCGGAGTCTGGACAACATAATCTTGAATACGCTGTACCCTTGCAGCGAGTTGATCCACGCGCAAGGACAGACCCCGAACCTCCATATCAGCACCAAAATCCTGAACCACCCAGAGATTAAGGGGAAAAAAAAGACAAAACAAGCTACAAAGGAAAAAAAAATGACTCAGAACTTTCTTTTCCCTCTTTTGAGATGCATTTAACACATTGTGGGCCAGCTATACTGTTATGATCTGGTGGTTAAGAGGCCACACTGATATGACCTGGTGGCTAAAACGCAACATGGGACGAGCTCTGAGAAGGTGGTATCTCTACTGACCGCAGTCCCTAATCCTAACAACAACACTAGTAATAGCCGTGGGATGTTCCTGACTCTCCCTAGACACCTCTTCACAGCCTAAGAACTAACTACCCCTAAAGAAGGAAATAGAAAGCTATCTTGCCTCAGAGAAAACCCCAAAAGGAAAGACAGCCCCCCACAAATATTGACTGTGAGTGGAGAGGGAAATGACGTACACAGAAATGAAATCAGAATTCAGCAAAGGAGGCCAATACTAAACTTGATAGACAGAGAGAAAAGGATACTGTGCGGTCAGTATTAAAAACTACAAAATCCACGCAGAGTTTACAAAAATGAACTCCACATCGACTCACGGTGTGGAGGGGCAAATCTGCTTTCCCAGAGCTTCCAGCTAGCCTGAATATGACATAGTGACAAGCTGGACAAAAAGAGACATATTTGCAGAGCAATAGAGTCCAAGCAAATGGACAAACAAAAACTAGCAAAAACTTATCTTTTGCTGACAAGGACAGGCCATATGAGAAATCCAAGGAGAGAACCAAATCCAACCAAGAACATTGACAGCTGGCATGAACTAAAGCCCAGAGCAGGTTTAAATAACAAACCCAGGCAAGGCGATTAGTGAAGGCAGCTGCTACAGCTACCTAAAGGAGCAGCAGTTCCACTCGAAACCACCAGAGGGAGCCCAAGGGCAGAACTCACAAAAATACCATTAGCAACCACAGGAGGGAGCTCCAGAACGGAATTCACAACATGCCCCCCCCACCTGATGAAGGAACCTGCACTTTCATCTGCATTTTCCTCTTTGTCCCTGTGTAACGTGGTATAGCATGCGGGAAGGGGAACCTTACTTTCAGCAGGGTCAGATTCTGGCTGTGTAGAGTGCAAGGGGAATGTAGTGGTCTGGGTCAATGTACCAGCAGACTCATCTAGCAGTGGCTGGGCAATGGGCAGGATGAGGAGGAAACACAGATATAGGGCCAAAGAATAAAGTAGGCTAAATACAGTTCAAAATTGGTAACAGGACTAAACAGGCGGCATTGCTTTGTTCAATGGAGGAGCAAACCCAGGAGCAGCAGACACCGTTTTAAGGGCCCAACCACACTAGTAGGCCAAATGCAGTTTAATATCTGCTACTATAGGCCGAAAGCCTAAAGACTGAAGCTCAGCTTTATACAGTGGAGGACAACACCAGGGAGCGGCACACACCGTTAGTAGGGCCCAACCAAAGTTGAAGGCCAAATGCAGTTTAATATCTGCTACTATAGGCCGAAAGCCTAAAGACTGAAGTTCAGCTTTATACAGTGGAGGACAACACCAGGGAGCGGCACACACTGTTAGTAGGCCCCAACCAAAGTAGTAGGCCAACTGCAGTGTGACATTAAAAAATACTTAATGAGAGCCTGAAGGTTGAAGCTCAGACAAGGAAACCTGGAGGAGAACACCAAGGAGGAGGAGAACACCAAGGAGCGGCAGACACCGTTACTAGGCCCCAACCAAAGTAGTAGGGCAACTGCAGTGTGACATTAAAAAATGCTTAATGAGAGCCTGAAGGTTGAAGCTCAGACAAGGAAACCTGGAGGAGAACACCAAGGAGGAGGAGAACACCAAGGAGCGGCAGACACCGTTACTAGGACCCAACCAAAGTAGTAGGCCAACTGCAGTGTGACATTAAAAAATACTTAATGAGAGCCTGAAGGTTGAAGCTCAGACAAGGAAACCTGGAGGAGAACACCAAGGAGGAGGAGAACACCAAGGAGTGGCAGACACCGTTACTAGGCCCCAACCAAAGTAGTAGGCCAACTGCAGTGTGACATTAAAAAATACTTAATGAGAGCCTGAAGGTTGAAGCTCAGACAAGGAAACCTGGAGGAGAACACCAAGGAGGAGGAGAACACCAAGGAGCGGCAGGCACCGTTACTAGGACCCAACCAAAGTAGCAGGGCAACTGCTGTCTTATATAAACAACTACTTAATGAGAGCCTGAAGGTTGAAGTTCAGCTTTTTCAGTGGAGGACAGTGTGATTGGGTGGCGCCGCAGACAGACAAAGGTAGTATGTGTTAACTTAAAAAGTTGGCTCTATGCATTTTTAAATTAGTTTCAGGGGTACACAGGCAGCATTGGTGTGGTCAGTGGAGGACAATTGGAAGGAGGGACCGCAGACAGAATTCCTAGGCCTAAAATAATAAAATAGGCTCTATGCAGCTTCCATTAGGTGGCAGGGGTACACAGGCAGCATTGGTGTGGTCAACGTAGGACAATTGGAAGGAGGGACCGCAGACAGAATTCCTAGGCCTAAAATAATAAAATAGGCTCTATGCAGCTTCCATTAGGTGGCAGGGGTACACAGGCAGCATTGGTGTGGTCAGTGGAGGACAATTGGAAGGAGGGACCGCAGACAGACTTCCTAGGCCTAAAATAATAAAATAGGCTCTATGCAGCTTCCATTAGGTGGCAGGGGTACACAGGCAGCATTGGTGTGGTCAGTGGAGGACAATTGGAAGGAGGGACCGCAGACAGACTTCCTAGGCCTAAAATAATAAAATAGGCTCTATGCAGCTTCCATTAGGTCGCAGGGGTACACAGGCAGCATTGGTGTGGTCAACGTAGGACAATTGGAAGGAGGGACCGCAGACAGAATTCCTAGGCCTAAAATAATAAAATAGGCTCTATGCAGCTTCCATTAGGTGGCAGGGGTACACAGGCAGCATTGGTGTGGTCAACGTAGGACAATTGGAAGGAGGGACCGCACACAGACTTCCTAGGCCTAAAATAATAAAATAGGCTCTATGCAGCTTCCATTAGGTGGCAGGGGTACACAGGCAGCATTGGTGTGGTCAACGTAGGACAATTGGAAGGAGGGACCGCAGACAGAATTCCTAGGCCTAAAATAATAAAATAGGCTCTATGCAGCTTCCATTAGGTGGCAGGGGTACACAGGCAGCATTGGTGTGGTCAACGTAGGACAATTGGAAGGAGGGACCGCAGACAGAATTCCTAGGCCTAAAATAATAAAATAGGCTCTATGCAGCTTCCATTAGGTGGCAGGGGTACACAGGCAGCATTGGCGTGGTCAGTGGAGGACAATTGGAAGGAGGGACTGCACACAGACTTCCTAGGCCTAAAATAACAAAATAGGCTCTATGCAGCTTCCATTAGGTGGCAGGGGTACACAGGCAGCGTTGGTGTGGTCAACGTAGGACAATTGGAAGGAGGGACCGCAGACAGAATTCCTAGGCCTAAAATAATAAAATAGGCTCTATGCAGCTTCCATTAGGTGGCAGGGGTACACAGGCAGCATTGGTGTGGTCAACGTAGGACAATTGGAAGGAGGGACCGCAGACAGAATTCCTAGGCCTAAAGTAATAAAATAGGCTCTATGCAGCTTCCATTAGGTGGCAGGGGTACACAGGCAGCATTGGAGTGGTCAGTGGAGGACAATTGGAAGGAGGGACCACACACAGACTTCCTAGGCCTAAAATAATAAAATAGGCTCTATGCAGCTTCCATTAGGTGGCAGGGGTACACAGGCAGCATTGGTGTGGTCAACGTAGGACAATTGGAAGGAGGGACCGCAGACAGAATTCCTAGGCCTAAAATAATAAAATAGGCTCTATGCAGCTTCCATTAGGTGGCAGGTGTACACAGGCAGCATTGGTGTGGTCAGTGGAGGACAATTGGAAGGAGGGACCGCACACAGACTTCCTAGGCCTAAAATAATAAAATAGGCTCTATGCAGCTTCCATTAGGTGGCAGGGGTACACAGGCAGCATTGGTGTGGTCAGCGGAGGACAATTGGAAGGAGTGTCTGACACAGTAAGTACTCTGAGTCCCAAAACCTAGATTGATGTTAATGTATCCCAAACAAAAACAAACCCCCCCCCCCAAAAAAAAAGGGTGGCATACTTAGGTACAGGGGTGTGCTTCTATGCTGACTTTCAGACATTGTAATTTGGCGCAAAGTATTTACTGGTGTAAATGTAGGACAGGGCCCCTGACTATTTTAACTAGCATCATACATGTCAACAAATTGTTATTGTCTGTGCCAGGCATGGAAGGATTTCAGCGCATAGACTAAACAGTGGTGGAGCAGCGACAGATAATTTTGCAAGTGGTAGAGCACTGTTTGACCTTGGGGGGGACACTCTCTCCTGGCCGGCGGTACAAGCCCAGGGCTCCTCATGTTACAATGGTGTGTCTGACGTTGGGTGCGCGTCACCACCGCCAGAGACACTTCATTGTACTATGAGGGACCCAGTGCCAGTGCCGTCGACCAAAAGTGGGCACACCCACCTCTTCAGACAAACGGCACTCTGACGGGTGCTTGCGACAAGTGGCGAGACCACGGCCCCGTGGGGGGAGTTAGGCCATTTAGGGAGGTGTAAACATGTCGTATGCTGGACAAACAGCAGCTGCAAATTAAGAGATTGGAACAGTCAGTAACACCAGTCCCAAAGCAAGACCTTTTTACAGGAAAGCTAGGTGTCAGCCGGGAAAGGTGGGGCAAAATAATTTGAAATCCATGAGTGGTTCATTTTAATGAAGGTTAGATCATCAACATTTTGGGTAGCCAGACGAGTCCTTTTTTCGGTCAGTATTGAACCAGCAGCACTGAATACTCTTTCTGATAGCACACTAGCTGCTGGGCAAGCAAGCTCCTGCAATGCATATTCGGCCAATTCAGGCCAGGTGTCTATTTTGGATGCCCAGTAATCAAAGGGGAATGACGGTTGAGGGAGAACATCGGTAATGGAAGAAAAATAGTTAGTAACCATACTGGACAAATGTTGTCTAATGTCACTTTGAATGGATGCTGCTGTACCTGTCGTGTCTGCGGTCATTGCGAAATCACTCCACAACCTGGTCAGAAAACCCCTTTGTCCTACGCACCTCTAACACCTCTGCCCTGTTGCCCCCTGCAGCTCGTGTGAGAACCATCACCGGCGCTGTGTGCTGGGAATGCCTGAATCAAACGGTCTACAAGAGTAGCTTGTTTGGTTGCCAATATCTGTTCGAGGTTCTCATGTGACATGATATTTTGCAATTTGCCTTTATAGCGAGGATCAAGGAGGCAGGCCAACCAGTAATCGTCATCTGTCATCATTTTTATAATGCATGGGTCCCTTTTGAGGATACGCAAGGCATAATGCGCCATGTGGGCCAATGTTCCAGTTGTCAAGTCAGTGCATATGCTGGGTTGAGGAGCACTTTCTGGCAAATCAACGTCACTTGTCTCCCTCAAAAACCCTGAACCCGGCCTTGCACCGCCAGCAGTTTCTATTGCCCCCTGAGAAGCTTCCTCATCCAAAAAATAGTCATCCCCATCATCCTCCTCGTCCTCCTCCTCTTCGCCCGCCACCTCGTCCTGTAGACTTCCCTGAGCAGACAATGGCTGACTGTCATCAAGGCTTCCCTCGTCCTCGGCTGCAGACGCCTGTTCCTTTATGTGCGTCAAACTTTGCATCAGCAGACGCATTAGGGGGATGCTCATGCTTATTACGGCGTTGTCTGCACTAACCAGCCGTGTGCATTCCTCAAAACACTGAAGGACTTGACACAGGTCTTGGAGCTTCGACCACTGCACAGCTGACAACTCCATGTCTGCCATCCAACTGCCTGCCCGTGTATGTGTATCCTCCCACAAATACATAACAGCACGCCTCTGTTCGCAGTCTATGAAGCATGTGCAGTGTGGAGTTCCACCTTGTTGCAACGTCTATGATTAGGCGATGCTGGGGAAGGTTCAAAGACCGATGATGGTTCTGCATACGGCTGGAGTGTACGGGCGAACGGCGGATGTGAGAGCAAAGTCTGCGCACTTTCAGCAGCAGGTCGGGTAACCCCGAATAACTTTTCAGGAAGCACTTCACCACCAGGTTTAAGGTGTGAGCCAGGCAAGGAATGTGTTTCAGTTGTGAAAGGGCTATGGCAGCCATAAAGTTCCTTCCGTTATCACTCACTACCTTGCCTGCCTCAAGATGTACAGTGAACAGCCATGACCGAGTTTCTTGCTGCAAGAACTTGGACAGAACTTCCGCGGTGTGTCTGTTGTCGCCCAAACACTTCATTGCCAATACAGCCTGCTGACGCTTGCCACTAGCTGTTCCATAATTGGACACCTCGTGTGCAACAGTGGCAGCTGCGTATGGAGTGGTCGTGCGACTGCGGTCTGTGGACGAACTCTCGCCTCTGCTGGAGGACGAGGAGGAGGAGGGGGGACGAACGCCTACAGCCAACTGTTTCCTAGACCGTGGGCTAGGCAGAACTGTCCCAATATTACTGTCCCCTGTGGACCCTGCATCCACCACATTAACCCAGTGTGCCGTGATGGAGACGTAACGCCCCTGGCCATGCCTACTGGTCCATGCATCTGTTGTCAGGTGCACCTTTCTACTCACAGATTGCCTGAGCGCATGGACAATGCGGTCTTTTACATGCTGGTGGAGGGCTGGGATGGCTTTTCTCGAAAAGAAGTGTTGACTGGGTAGCTCGTAGCGTGGTACAGCGTAGTCCATCAGGGCTTTGAAAGCTTCGGTTTCAACTAACCGGTAGGGCATCATCTCTAACGAGATTAGTCTAGCAATGTGGGCGTTCAAACCCTGTGTACGCGGATGCGAGGATGAGTACTTCCTTTTCCTAACGAGAGTCTCATGTAGGGTGAGCTGGACTGGAGAGCTGCATATGGTGGAACTAGCGGGGGTGCCGGTGGACATGGGTGACTGAGAGAGGGTTGGTGATGGTATTCTTGATGGTGCCCTACATACAGTTTTTCCGACCACGAACCTGGTGATTCCCTGACTGCTTTGGCCTTGTGACGAAACCGCAACATTACGTGCAGGTGGTGTGGTAAACGGTGGGCTTACAGTGAGGGAAGGGATGTCGCGTTGCTGACTAGCTTCATTGTGAGAGGGTGCTACAACGTTAAGGGACGTTTGGTAGTTTGTCCAGGCTTGCAAGTGCATGGTGGTTAAATGTCTATGCATGCAACTTGTATTTAAATTTTTAACATTCTGACCTCTGCTGAAGGTCCTTGAGCATTTCTTACAGATGACTTTGCGCTGATCATTGGGATCTTGGTTAAAAAAATTCCACACTGCACTCTTCCTATCGGATACCTTTTCAGGCATTGCACACTGAGCTACTTTAACCTGATGGCCACGCTGTCCTACAACTGGTTTTGGTTTTGCCACACGTTTTTGGCCAGATACGGGCCTGCCAGATGGAACTGTAGCGCCCCCACTGCCGCAGGGCCGAGGGGTACCCGGTACCGGGCCTCTGAGTCTCTGCTCTGGGGTTGTCACGGCAGCTAGGCCCCGGTCCGTGACCCTGCCGTGGGGCGCTCAGTGAATGATGGATATGGATGATGGTGGTGACGCTGTAGTGGTGCAGTGCAGTAAATAACGAGGACACCAGGTTGCAGTCTCTTTACCTCTTTACTGAAGATCTCTGAGTCCTCAGTCCGGAACACGGTTCACCAGGCTGCGCAAGTCCGGCCGGTCCAATGGCACCTTCAGAGTTCTCTTCACAGGTGGAAATCGGTGCCTTCCTACTAGCGCTATGTGTTGTGGTCCTTCCCTGCTGTGCTTACGGAAAGTCCCCCACAACTGTTGTGTCTGTTTCTTAAGTTCCCTCACAACTCGATTAGATGATGTTCTGCTAATCCCCCGTCCCTCCCTGATGTTCTGGTTGGGACGGCACCCGTTTGACGGGTAGGCTCGGAGCTCTTCCGGGACCCTAGAGTCGCCCCTCTCCACAAGTTGCCCCCCAAGACTGCATAGGTGATATGAGTTAGACAGCCCGCCTTAGACTGTCCTGCCGCTGTTTGGAGTATTGCTTGAAGCTGAATGTTATGATACTCCCTCGGCGTTCCGGCCACCGGTAGTGCGCCTCAGTAGGATGTTGCTTCGGTCTTACAGCACGACTCCTACTGGTATTTCTCCTTTGCGTGATCTCGTTTCTCACTCAGCACAATCTATCTCTCTTCTAGTCCTTCCTTGGGCACCGCCGCTACCCGGAGCAGGCACGGTCCCGTTAAGTTCTTTCTTGTTGCGAAGCCTCTGTCAGGATCCCACCCCTGACAGAGACCCTACTGTATCTTCCCCCACAACACCCTCTGCCACAAGGTGTTGCCTGGTTCCAACCCAGTCAGCTTTTTGATCTAACTTCCTGCCTGACCCCCAGTTTACCCACTATGGTGGGGAGTGGCCTAATGAATAGCACCCTTAGCTCCCCCCGGAGGCCCGGCTGTGAAATGTATTGGTGTCTGTGATACCTGATCCGATGAACTCCTTCAGTGCCATCAGACGCACCATAGCTCCCCATAGTGGCGGAGCCACAGTACTGCAACGACCAGGACTCTGGGGCGCTGCACTCCCCCCTGGTTAAACACAGTACTCCGGGACTGGGAAGAAAACAACAATACAAGTTAGCAAAAAGACATACAGTTTTGTTGAGTGCAATAACAATAAGTATACTTGAACAGGCTTCCCTTTATGGGAGGTAAGGACACTTGAACGTTACAAACATGGTAAAATATCATAGCAACATGCTATAAATGACTCTTCTTACCCAACCGGGTATTCTACTAAGTGCAAAATTGTTGAACAATAATTTAACATTGCCTTTAAGGACATACACTCTGAATCCACTAAAGACCTTCCTATAATCACATTATAAGGTAATTTAACTTTTTCATTCTCCTTCTTTAAATCTGCAGGACCGCCTGTCCTAACGGCACCAGACCTACTGCCTCTCCTTTCTATACAGGACCGCCCCGTTCAGCCCGGGCCTACTGCCTTTTCTACTACAATACACAGTATAGAACATAACATTACTTTCAGTTTAAGAGCACTGAGCCATCTCTTCATGACTCCTATGAGGACTCAGGGTTTACCTTCTATCCTATCTATCTAGCAACATTATCAAAACATTCTCTACTAAACATTAAAGGTACCGTCACACTAAACGATATCGCTAGCGATCCGTGACGTTGCAGCGTCCTGGCTAGCGATATCGTTTAGTTTGACACGCAGCAGCGATCAGGATCCTGCTGTGATGTCGCTGGTCGCTGAATAAAGTTCAGAACTTTATTTGGTCGTCCGATCGCCGTGTATCGTTGTGTTTGACAGCAAAAGCAACGATACCAGCGATATTTTACACTGGTAACCAGGGTAAACATCGGGTTACTAAGCGCACGGCCGCGCTTAGTAACCCGATGTTTACCCTGGTTACCAGCGTAAAATGTAAAAAAACCAAACAGTACATACTTACATGCGTCCCCCGGCGTCCGCTTCCCACACTGACTGAGCGCCGCAAAGTGAAAGTGAAAGCATAGCAGAGCGGTGACGTCACCGCTGTGCCCTGCTACTGCCGGCGCTCAGTCATTGCAGGAAGCGGACGCCGGGGGACGCATGTAAGTATGTACTGTTTGTTTTTTTTACATTTTACGCTGGTAACCAGGGTAAACATCGGGTTACTAAGCGCGGCCCTGCGCTTAGTAACCCGATGTTTACCCTGGTTACCCGGGGACCTCGGCATCGTTGGTCGCTGGAGAGCGGTCTGTGTGACAGCTCTCCAGCGACCAAACAGCGACGCTGCAGCGATCGGCATCGTTGTCGCTATCGCTGCAGCGTCGCTTAGTGTGACGGTACCTTTAGCCTTCTCATTATCTTTCTCTCTATCATGCATGCTGGACATCACGTCTATCCCTACGGGCCCACTGCATCTTTCTTCTATCTTTCACTTTTTCTTTTCAGAGAACATCATCAGCATTTCTTCACAATCAACTGGTTAAATACATATAACTTACTCACATAAACATTATCATCACTTTCTTTGGTCGAGACATTATTGCTTCCAGTCTTAAAGCAATATCGCCGTTTAAGCGCAACAAATGAACATCCCCTTTAAGAGGGGAACAAGTCTCTATGAGGTAGCATATCTTCTCAAGCTACCAGTCCATACTCAGCAAAGGTTCCAGTGTGGTATCTTCACAAAGAGTCCTTCTTTAAGTAAAACCAGTAGGGAGCGCCTTTAATAAGGTGCAAACTATATACAAGAAGTTCGGATCATGCACTGTTCATGATTTCAGCAGTTCTTTTCAACTAGAAACTTGTGCAAAACTTTGGAAAAACAAACAAAAGCAAACAATAGGGATCCCAGGTCAACAGAAGGATCCCCTTAAGAGTTAACCCTGGACGGGTTCAGCAGCAAAAATCAGGAAACAAACAGTTAAGAACTATGTACATATTTAAAGCAGTCATGCTTACTCGTCCTTCGGGGAGGAAGGTGGTTTCCTCCCGGGCCTCACCAGACCAACGGGTCGTCCTGCTGGTTCAAGGATCAGGTCCCGCCCCAACAACGACAGGATTCCTCGCCGGGATGTTCTTTTCACCGAGGATCCGGCACGCCCCCAAGGTACATGGTGGGTCCGGGTCCCCCGCTGCTCCGCAGGATCAGGTTCCGTTGTCTTTTCGGCGGGAGGTTCATCTTCGGGGGTTGCAGCGGCGGCCTGGAGCACGACGCACCGCTGGACGCCCCGTGCCATCCAGCCAGCTTCGTCTGTTGCTCTCCTCCACCTGGTATACGTGACGGCATCACCTGGCTCCAGGTCGCGAGCGAACCTTCCACCGCAATGTTCCACCTCCTCTCAGTCCACGTGGACTTGTAGCGGCTCCCCGATCTCCTGGATAACCCCTCTTCCATATCGGGGGTTAAAGGAGACCACTACACCCCAGTGGGACGATGGGATCTCTGCTACGCTGGTCAGATCAATCTGAATTGCAGGCTGGGGCCGGCTCCGCCACGCCGTCATCAGGTGCCGCAGGTGTTCGGCCCCCGGCAAGATCCTCATGCCCTGTGCTTGCAGCGTACCTTCAGCCGCGGCCGGGTTGGGAGAAGCCGGGGACACTGGAGACAGACGGATCTCCGTGGGCTGACCCAGCCGAGCGAGCACGCGGGCATCAGCCTCCAAACGACGTGCTATCTGGCGGGCCTCAGCTGCAGCTACACATTCCTCAGATGGTGGCAAGGGGGGTCGGCCCATCGGTGACTCTGCGAGGGTCAGTCCCCGCAACGTCGGCGCATCCGGGGCCGTGTCAAGTGTCGCAGCCTCTGGCTGGATCGGGTCAGCCCCACGCGGTGCTCTTGGTGTCGCCATCTTTTCTCCTTCTCCAATGTCCTCTTCCCGCGGTCTCTTTCGTGGGCGGCCCCGTCTCCATGGTCTCCACCCTCCAAACAGGATCAGGAGGCGGACCTCGGCTGTTGACGGACACGTCCGCAGGACACAGAAATATTTAGACTGGGCGGCCATTGTTGTTCGCGCTCTCCAGCTTGCCTATGCCTACTCCACGCCCCTTCTCTTCTCCTGCGCTCTCCTCAGCACTGCAATGGTGGCGGATTTTGGCGGTAAATGGCGCAGCACACAGTCTCTCAGTAAAGTACAATCCAAGCACAGTAAATCACAGTTCCAAGGCACACATGACCTGATTCTTCAGGCTTAAGTAGATCCTGTTCGTGACGCCAAGTTTGTAGCGCCCCCACTGCCGCAGGGCCGAGGGGTACCCGGTACCGGGCCTCTGAGTCTCTGCTCTGGGGTTGTCACGGCGGCTAGGCCCCGGTCCGTGACCCTGCCGTGGGGCGCTCAGTGGATGATGGATATGGATGATGGTGGTGACGCTGTAGTGGTGCAGTGCAGTAAATAACGAGGACACCAGGTTGCAGTCTCTTTACCTCTTTACTGAAGATCTCTGAGTCCTCAGTCCGGAACACGGTTCACCAGGCTGCGCAAGTCCGGCCGGTCCAATGGCACCTCCAGAGTTCTCTTCACAGGTGGAAATCGGTGCCTTCCTACTAGCGCTATGTGTTGTGGTCCTTCCCTGCTGTGCTTACGGAAAGTCCCCCACAACTGTTGTGTCTGTTTCTTAAGTTCCCTCACAACTCGATTAGATGATGTTCTGCTAATCCCCCGTCCCTCCCTGATGTTCTGGTTGGGACGGCACCCGTTTGACGGGTAGGCTCGGAGCTCTTCCGGGACCCTAGAGTCACCCCTCTCCACAAGTTGCCCCCCAAGACTGCATAGGTGATATGAGTTAGACAGCCCGCCTTAGACTGACTGTCCTGCCGCTGTTTGGAGTATTGCTTGAAGCTGAATGTTATGATACTCCCTCGGCGTTCCGGCCACCGGTAGTGCGCCTCAGTAGGATGTTGCTTCGGTCTTACAGCACGACTCCTACTGGTATTTCTCCTTTGCGTGATCTCGTTTCTCACTCAGCACAATCTATCTCTCTTCTAGTTCTTCCTTGGGCACCGCCGCTACCCGGAGCAGGCACGGTCCCGTTACGTTCTTTCTTGTTGCCAAGCCTCTGTCAGGATCCCACCCCTGACAGAGACCCTACTGTATCTTCCCCCACAACACCCTCTGCCACAAGGTGTTGCCTGGTTCCAACCCAGTCAGCTTTCTGATCTAACTTCCTGCCTGACCCCCAGTTTACCCACTATGGTGGGGAGTGGCCTAATGAATAGCACCCTTAGCTCCCCCCGAAGGCCCGGCTGTGAAATGTATTGGTGTCTGTGATACCTGATCCGATGAACTCCTTCAGTGCCATCAGACGCACCATAGCTCCCCATAGTGGCGGAGCCACAGTACTGAAACGACCAGGACTCTGGGGCGCTGCAGAACCTGTTGCGATGTTGATGCCTGCTGCGGCTCCTCCTCCTCCGCTTTAGAGCTACTGCCACCTGCACCCTGTTCCCCCAATGGCTGCCAATCGGGGTCAACAACTGGGTCATCTATGACCTCCTCTTCTATGTTCTGTGCACCTTCCTCTGGGTCACCGTGTAAGCCGGTGCTATAGCGTTCATGACGGGGCTCCATAGTCTCATCGGGGTCAGATTCTGGATCAGTACACTGCGAGGGCAATGTTCTGATCTGAGTCAAAGGAACAGCATAATAATCTGGCTGTGGCTGTGCATCTGTGCACTCCATGTCCGATTCATCTTGTAATGGGCATGGCCTGTTATCAATTTCCCTTTCTAACCCAGGCACGGTATGTGTAAAGAGCTCCATGGAGTAACCAGTTGTGTCGCCTGACGCATCCTTCACTGTTGTTCTGGGTGAAGGACACAAGGAAGCGACTTGTTCCTGACCGGGAGCATCCAATGACGACGCACTGCTCTGACATTTGGCACTTTCCGAGGAGGAGGCGAAAGAGCTAGAGGTAGAGTCAGCAATAAAAGCCAATACTTGTTCCTGCTGCTCCGGCTTCAAAAGCGGTTTTCCTACTCCCAGAAAAGGGAGCCTTCGAGGCCTTGTGTAGCCAGACGAGGACGCTGGCTCAACAACTCGAGACTTAGGGGCTATACTGCTTTTCCCACGACCACCTGATGCTCCACGACCACCACCACTACCATCATTACCAGCTGCCAATGACCGCCCATGGCCACGACCTCTTCCACCAGACTTCCTCATTCTTGGAAAAATGTTACCAAACTAACAACCGTTATGTGGTCCTGTAAAACCAGGTACAAGGTGTGCGTGAACTTGTTGGGAATGTAAATCTCCCATTTTTATGTGTGGGAGAATGCAGTGAAAAATGAGGCCCACTGTATTACACTAGACAGTTTGATTGGCAGAAAGAGGCTGGCAGATATGGCACTAACAGGAGTGATGCAGACAAAAACACTGGCAATAGAAATGTCCCTCTTTGTGTGTGGGAGAATGCAGTGAAAAATCAGGCCCACTATATTCCAGTAGACAGTTTGATTGGCAGAAAGAGGCTGGCAGATATGGCACTAACAGGAGTGACGCAGATGCACACACTGGCAATAGAAATGTCCCTCTTTATGTGTGGGAGAATCCAGGGAAAAATCAGGCCCACTGTATTACACAACAACACAGTTTGAAGAGCAGAAAGAGGCTGGCAGATATGGCACTAACAGGAGTGACGCAGATGCACACACTGGCAATAGAAATGTCCCTCTTTATGTGTGGGAGAATCCAGGGAAAAATCAGGCCCACTGTATTACACAACAACACAGTTTGATTAGCAGAAAGAGGCTGTCAGATATGGCACTAACAGGAGTGACGCAGATGCACACACTGGCAATAGAAATGTCCCTCTTTATGTGTGGGAGAATGCAGTGAAAAATCAGGCCCACTGTATTACACAACAACACAGTTTGATTAGCAGAAAGAGGCTGGCAGATATGGCACTAGCCAGACTGACGCAGATGCACACACTGGCAATAGAAATGTCCTTCTTTTTTTTGATATGGGAGACAAGGGATTGAATCAGGCCCACTATATCACGGTATAGTTCCTGTGGCACAAAATGACTGACAGATACCACAGACAGCACTCGCACAGATGCACAGGTTTGGCAAGATTATTCTCCCTTTATTTTAATTTTTTGGGGGGATATGTGAGACAAGTGATTTAATCTGGCCCACTGTTATACAGTAGGTTTTCTGTGGCAGGAAACAAAATGCCACACACAGGACTGGCACTAATGCAGATTTGCCAATCTTAATCTCCCACTTTTTTTTTTTCTGGGAGAATTGTGAAGAAATCAGGTCCACTGTTACACAGTAGGTTTTCTGTGGCAGAAAAACAAAGACATGACACACACAGGACTGGCACTAATGCAGATTTGCCAATCTTAATCTCCCACTTTTATTTTTTTTTCTGGGAGAATTGTGAAGAAATCAGGCCAACTGCTACACAGTAGGTTTTCTGTGGCAGAAAAAAAAAAAGATGCCACACACAGGACTGGCACTAATGCAGATTTGCCAATCTTAATCTCCCACTTTTATTTTTTTTTCTGGGAGAATTGTGAAGAAATCAGGTCCACTGTTACACAGTAGGTTTTCTGTGGCAGAAAAACAAAGACAGATGCCACACACAGGACTGGCACTAATGCAGATTTGCCAATCTTAATCTCCCACTTTTATTTTTTTTTCTGGGAGAATTGTGAAGAAATCAGGCCCACTGCTACACAGTAGGTTTTCTGTGGCAGAAAAAAAAAAAGATGCCACACACAGGACTGGCACTAATGCAGATTTGCCAATCTTAATCTCCCACTTTTATTTTTTTTCTGGGAGAATTGTGAAGAAATAAGGCCCACTGTTACACAGTAGGTTTTCTGTGGCAGAAAAACAAAGACAGATGCCACACACAGGACTGGCACTAATGCAGATTTGCCAATCTTAATCTCCCACTTTTATTTTTTTTTTCTGGGAGAATTGTGAAGAAATCAGGCCCACTGCTACACAGTAGGTTTTCTGTGGCAGAAAAAAAAAAGATGCCACACACAGGACTGGCACTAATGCAGATTTGCCAATCTTAATCTCCCACTTTTATTTCTTTTTCTGGGAGAATGGTGAAGAAATCAGGCCCACTGTTACACAGTAGGTTTTCTGTGGCAGAAAAACAAAGACAGATGCCACACACAGGACTGGCACTAATGCAGATTTGCCAATCTTAATCTCCCACTTTTATTTTTTTTTCTAGGAGAATTGTGAAGAAATCAGGCCCACTGCTACACAGTAGGTTTTCTGTGGCAGAAAAAAAAAAAGATGCCACACACAGGACTGGCACTAATGCAGATTTGCCAATCTTAATCTCCCACTTTTATTTTTTTTTCTGGGAGAATTGTGAAGAAGTCAGGCCCACTGTTACACAGTAGGTTTTCTGTGGCAGAAAAACAAAGACAGATGCCACACACAGGACTGGCACTAATGCAGATTTGCCAATCTTAATCTCCCACTTTTATTTTTTTTCTGGGAGAATTGTGAAGAAATCAGGCCCACTGTTACACAGTAGGTTTTCTGTGGCAGAAAAACAAAGACAGATGCCACACACAGGACTGGCACTAATGCAGATTTGCCAATCTTAATCTCCCACTTTTATTTTTTTTCTGGGAGAATTGTGAAGAAATCAGGCCCACTGTTACACAGTAGGTGGCAGAAAAACAAAGACAGATGCCACACACAGGACTGGCACTAATGCAGATTTGCCAATCTTAATCTCCCACTTTTATTTTTTTTTCTGGGAGAATTGTGAGGAAATCAGGCCAACTGTTATACAGTAGGTTTTCTGTGGCAGAAAAAACAAAGACAGATGCCACACACAGGACTGGCACTAATGCATATTTGCCAATCTTAATCTCCCACTTTTATTTTTTTTTCTGGGAGAATTGTGAAGAAATCAGGCCCACTGTTAAAAAAGTAGGTTTTCTGTGGCAGAAAAACAAAGACAGATGCCACACACAGGACTGGCACTAATGCAGATTTGCCAATCTTAATCTCCCACTTTTATTTTTTTTCTGGGAGAATTGTGAATAAATCTGGGCCACTGTATTAGAGTATATTTTCTGTGGCAAAAAGTGGCTTGAAGAGATATAACAAAAAAAAAAAAAGGGACTGTACTACAATTACTATCTCCCTACAGTTATATCAGAAAAGTATGTCAGGCAGCAATAAAAAGGACTGCTGCACACAAAAGTCAAAAGTGTGGACAAACAAACAAGATAGCTGTGCAGAAAGGAAGGAGCAACAGGATTTGTACTTTGAAAAAAGCAGTTGGTTTGCATGGCGGCGTACACACAGCAACGCAGCTATCAGGGAGCCTTATAATCTACAGAGCTGTTGCACAGAAATCGAGCCTCCACTGTCCCAAAAAGAAAAGGTGGTGTTGGACAGTGGAAATCGCTACAGCACAAGCGGTTTGGGGCTTAATTTACCCTGCCTAACGCTATCCCTGCTTCTGACGAAGCGGCAGCAACCTCTCCCTATGCTCAGATCAGCAGCAGTAACATGGCGGTCGGCGGGAACGCCCCTTTATAGCCCCTGTGACGCCGCAGAAAGCAAGCCAATCACTGCCATGCCCTTCTCTAAGATGGTGGGGACCAGGACCTATGTCATCACGCTGCCCACACTCTGCATGCACCTTCATTGGCTGAGAAATGGCGCTTTAAGCGTCATAGGAAACGCGACTTTGGCGCGAAGATCGTGTACCGCATGGCCGATCCCACGCTGGGATCGGGTCGGGTTTCATGAAACCCGACTTTGCCAAAAGTCGGCGACTTATGAAAATGACCGATCCGTTTCGCTCAACCCTAATGTGAGGTCTTGTTTTTTGCGGGACGAGTTGACGTTTTTATTGGTAACATTTTCGGATACGTGACAGTTTTTGATCGCTTTTTATTCCGATTTTTGTGAGGCAGAATGACCAAAAACAAGCTATTCATGAATTTCTTTTGGGGGAAGCGTTTATACCTTTCCACGTTTGGTAAAATTGATAAAGCAGTTTTATTCTTCTGGTCAGTACGATCACAGCGATATCTCATTTATATCATTTTTTTATGTTTTGGCGCTTTTATACGATAAAAGCTATTTTATAGAAAAAATAATTATTTTGGCATCGCTTTATTCTGAGGACTATAACATTTTTATTTTTTTGCTTATGATGCTGTATGGTGGCTCGTTTTTTGCGTGACAAGATGGCGTTTTCAGCGGTACCATGGTTATTTATATCCGTCTTTTTGATCACATGTTATTCCACTTTTTGTTCAGCGGTATGATAATAAAGCGTTGTTTTTTGCCTCGTTTTTTTTTCCTTACGGTGTTCACTGAAGGGGTTAACTAGTGGGACAGTGTTATTGGTTGGGTTGTTACGGACGCGGCGATACTAAATATGTGTACTTTTATTGTTTTTTATTATTATTTAGATAAAGAAATGTATTTATGGGAATAATATTTTTTTTTTCTTTATTTAGGAATTTTTTTTTTATTTTTTTTTTACTTTGTCCCGGGGGGGACATCACAGATCGCTGATCTGACAGTTTGCACAGCACTCTGTCAGATCAGCAATCTGACTTACAGCGCTGCAGGCTTACCAGCGCCTGCTCTGGACCCGGAAGTAGTCCCTGCAGGACCCGGATGCAGCCCCGCAGCCATTTTGGATCCGGGGCCTGCAGGGATAGGAGGTAAGAGACACTCGGAGCAACGCGATCATATCGCGTTGCTCTGGGGGTCTCAGGGAGGCCCGCAGGGAGCCCCCTCCCTGCGCGATACTTCCCTATACCGCTGGAACACTGTGATCATGTTTGATTGCAGTGTGCTGGGGGTTAATGACCCCCAGGGTCTGTGACCGCTCCTGGCACATAGTGCCGGATGTCAGCTGCGATAGTCAGATTGTGCTGGAGTACTATCACGGGGGGAGCGCGGCCGATCGCGACCGGGTGTCAGCTGACTATCGCAGCTGCCATCCGGCACTATGTGCCAGGAGCGGTCACAGACCGCCCCTGGCACATTAACCCCCAGCACACTGCGATCAAACATGATCACAGTGTTCCAGCGGTATAGGGAAGTATCGCGCAGGGAGTGGGCTCCCTGCGGGCCTCCCTGAGATCCCCGGATCCCGTTGGTGGTCATACGGGCCCACCCCACCTCGACGGGATAGTACGTCCGATGTCAGAAAGGGGTTAAAGTCTCCCATGATGAGGCTGGGGATGTCACAGGATAGAAAGTGAGTAAGCCAGGTGGCAAAGTGGTCTAGAAACTGGCGGGAGGAGACTGGAGGGCGATAAACAACCGCCACTCTCAAGCAGAAGGGTTTAAAGAGTCTGATGGCGTGGACTTCAAAGGAAGGAAATGTAAGTGAGGGAACTGGGGGGGTGATCTAGAAAGCACATTGTGATGAAAGGAGCAAACCAACACCTCCACCCTGCCCGCCAAACGTGAGAGGGGCAGCGGTGGTGGTGTCTGAATGCTGGAACCAGGTTTCTGTAATAGCCAGAAGGTTAAGGGAATTAGAGAGGAAAAAATTGTGAATGTAAGTTAGTTTGTTACACATATACCGCACATTCCAGAGAGCACATTGGAAAGCGATAGGAGAAGGCGTGCACTGAATGTTAATAAGATTAGCAGGGTTTCTATATGCAGCTGGAGGAGAGTAATGTATGCTGGTGGAGGGAGGCCCAGGGTTGGGGGAGATTTCACCTGCAACTAGTAAAAGGAGAAAAAACAGAAAGAGCAGGTGGTGGTATGATTTGTATGAACGTTTTGAGTGCTGCATGGAGGTATTGGATGGTTTGGAGTGGGTAAGAAATATCAGTAGAGCCTTAGAGTTATAAAAGGGAGAGGGGAGAAGGGAGGGGTGGATATGGAGAGAGTACACAGAATGTGTTGAAGGGCAGGCGAGTTGTGAGAAAGCAGAAGTAAAAACAAATAAGAAGCAGATTGATATGATCAATGCATAATGTAGTATGACTGACCAAGAAGCATGTTTGTATGAAAAACTTATGCACCTTACCTGTCTCCTACCCTGTCCAACTGCCATTGTATAACTGCCAAGCACTTTATCCTGTTGCAGTTAATATCTGTTGCACGCATGACCCCACACGCGTGCTATCCCAAGCCAGAGCTGAATATATATGAAATGAAGTGTCTGCTAGCATCAGGCACCAAATGGTCACAATCAGTAATTAACCAATTAGCACAAGGCCTGAGCAGGCATTACTATGCAGGGTAAACAACCAATGCGAATCAAGGCCATAAAACATCCGATACCGAGATCCGATACTTACTGCATATGGGATACCGAAATCGGAAGTTCCAAGAATTCAAACAGCACAAATTCAGCCAATGAGGAATGATTACAAGTGTGGGCACATCCTGTTCAGCATGGTGGGCATGTAACTACTGGCAAGGCTATGATTGGCTGCTGAAATGATGTCATGATGCACTATAAAAAACGCTGCTGCCATTTCTGGCTCACTCTGCTGTGAATTCAGTTAGGCATAGGACGCTGTGTTCTGACTGAGGGCCAGTTGAGATAGCGATTTGCTTCTTTGTCTCCGTGTGAGTGCAGCTCGCCCTGTAGTGTGTGTGCAGCCACAGCCGGTTGTATCCAGCTCAGGGTGCGTCACTGCCTCATACCGTAAAATACATTGTCCTTTTTTGCAAATAGTGCAGCCCGCTGCACATTTTTTCAAATAATTCCTATTAGTGGCTTTCCACCCGTATCCAGCTAAATTGTGGAAAAACACTACATAGGATAACGTAGAGGAGGTTTTTTGGGCCTTGCAGCGCCATTTACGGCTGTCTGCACGGTCTCCGTGTGAGTGCAGCTCGCCCTGTAGTCTGTGTGCAGCCACAGCCGGTTGTATCCAACTCAGGGTGCGTCACTGCCTCATACCGTAAAATATATTGTCCTTTTTTGCAAATAGTGCAGCCCGCTGCACATTTTTTCAAATAATTCCTATTAGTGGCTTTCCACCCGCATCCAGCTAAATTGTGGAAAAACACTACATAGGATAACGTAGAGGAGGTTTTTTGGGCCTTGCAGCGCCGTTTACGGCTGTCTGCACGGTCTCCGTGTGAGTGCAGCTCGCCCTGTAGTGTGTGTGCAGCCACAGCCGGTTGTATCCAGCTCAGGGTGCGTCACTGCCTCATACCGTAAAATACATTGTCCTTTTTTGCAAATAGTGCAGCCCGCTGCACATTTTTTCAAATAATTCCTATTAGTGGCTTTCCACCCGTATCCAGCTAAATTGTGGAAAAACACTACATAGGATAACGTAGAGGAGGTTTTTTGGGCCTTGCAGCGCCATTTACGGCTGTCTGCACGGTCTCCGTGTGAGTGCAGCTCGCCCTGTAGTCTGTGTGCAGCCACAGCCGGTTGTATCCAACTCAGGGTGCGTCACTGCCTCATACCGTAAAATATATTGTCCTTTTTTGCAAATAGTGCAGCCCGCTGCACATTTTTTCAAATAATTCCTATTAGTGGCTTTCCACCCGCATCCAGCTAAATTGTGGAAAAACACTACATAGGATAACGTAGAGGAGGTTTTTTGGGCCTTGCAGCGCCGTTTACGGCTGTCTGCACGGTCTCCGTGTGAGTGCAGCTCGCCCTGTAGTCTGTGTGCAGCCACAGCCGGTTGTATCCAGCTCAGGGTGCGTCACTGCCTCATACCGTAAAATACATTGTCCTTTTTTGCAAATAGTGCAGCCCGCTGCACATTTTTTCAAATACTTCCTATTAGTGGCTTTCCACCCGTATCCAGCTAAATTGTGGAAAAACACTTCATAGGATAACGTAGAGGAGGTTTTTTGGGCCTTGCAGCGCCATTTACAGCTGTCTGCACGGTCTCCGTGTGAGTGCAGCTCGCCCTGTAGTCTGTGTGCAGCCACAGCCGGTTGTATCCAGCTCAGGGTGCGTCACTGCCTCATACCGTAAAATACATTGTCCGTTTTTGCAAATAGTGCAGCCCGCTGCACATTTTTTCAAATAATTCCTATTAGTGGCTTTCCACCCGTATCCAGCTAAATTGTGGAAAAACACTACATAGGATAACATAGAGGAGGTTTTTTGGGCCTTGCAGCGTCGTTTACGGCTGTCTGCACGGTCTCCGTGTGAGTGCAGCTCGCCCTGTAGTCTGTGTGCAGCCACAGCCGGTTGCATCCAGCTCAGGGTGCGTCACTGCCTCATACCGTAAAATACATTGTCCTTTTTTGCAAATAGTGCAGCCCGCTGAACATTTTTACAAATACTTCCTATTAGTGGCTTTCCACCCGTATCCAGCTAAATTGTGGAAAAACACTACATAGGATAACGTAGAGGAGGTTTTTTGGGCCTTGCAGCGCCATTTACGGCTGTCTGCACGGTCTCCGTGTGAGTGCAGCTCGCCCTGTAGTCTGTGTGCAGCCACAGCCGGTTGTATCCAGCTCAGGGTGCGTCACTGCCTCATACCGTAAAATACATTGTCCTTTTTTGCAAATAGTGCTGCCCGCTGCACATTTTTTGAAATACTTCCTATTAGTGGCTTTCCACCCGTATCCAGCTAAATTGTGGAAAAACACTACATAGGATAACGTAGAGGAGGTTTTTTGGGCCTTGCAGCGCCGTTTACGGCTGTCTCCTCGGTCTCCGTGTGAGTGCAGCTCGCCCTGTAGTCTGTGTGCAGCCACAGCCGGTTGTATCCAGCTCAGGGTGCGTCACTGCCTCATACCGTAAAATACATTGTCCTTTTTTGCAAATAGTGCAGCCCGCTGCACATTTTTTCAAATACTTCCTATTAGTGGCTTTCCACCCGTATCCAGCTAAATTGTGGAAAAACACTACATAGGATAACGTAGAGGAGGTTTTTTGGGCCTTGCAGCGCCATTTACAGCTGTCTGCACGGTCTCCGTGTGAGTGCAGCTTGCCCTGTAGTCTGTGTGCAGCCACAGCCGGTTGTATCCAGCTCAGGGTGCGTCACTGCCTCATACCGTAAAATACATTGTCCTTTTTTGCAAATAGTGCAGCCCGCTGCACATTTTTTCAAATAATTCCTATTAGTGGCTTTCCACCCGTATCCAGCTAAATTGTGGAAAAACACTACATAGGATAACATAGAGGAGGATTTTTGGGCCTTGCAGCGCCATTTACGGCTGTCTGCACGGTCTCCGTGTGAGTGCAGCTCGCCCTGTAGTCTGTGTGCAGCCACAGCCGGTTGCATCCAGCTCAGGGTGCGTCACTGCCTCATACCGTAAAATACATTGTCCTTTTTTGCAAATAGTGCAGCCCGCTGCACATTTTTTCAAATACTTCCTATTAGTGGCTTTCCACCCGTATCCAGCTAAATTGTGGAAAAACACTACATAGGATAACGTAGAGGAGGTTTTTTGGGCCTTGCAGCGCCATTTACGGCTGTCTGCACGGTCTCCGTGTGAGTGCAGCTCGCCCTGTAGTCTGTGTGCAGCCACAGCCGGTTGCATCCAGCTCAGGGTGCGTCACTGCCTCATACCGTAGAATACATTGTCCTTTTTTGCAAATAGTGCAGCCCGCTGAACATTTTTACAAATACTTCCTATTAGTGGCTTTCCACCCGTATCCAGCTAAATTGTGGAAAAACACTACATAGGATAACGTAGAGGAGGTTTTTTGGGCCTTGCAGCGCCGTTTACGGCTGTCTGCACGGTCTCCGTGTGAGTGCAGCTTGCCCTGTAGTCTGTGTGCAGCCACAGCCGGTTGTACCCAGCTCAGGGTGCGTCACTGCTTCATACCGTAAAATACATTGTCCTTTTTTGCAAATAGTGCAGCCCGCTGCACATTTTTTCAAATAATTCCTATTAGTGGCTTTCCACCCTTATCCAGCTAAATTGTGGAAAAACACTACATAGGATAAAGTAGAGGAGGTTTTTTGGGCCTTGCAGCGCCGTTTACGGCTGTCTGCACGGTCTCCGTGTGAGTGCAGCTCGCCCTGTAGTCTGTGTGCAGCCACAGCCGGTTGTATCCAGCTCAGGGTGCGTCACTGCCTCATACCGTAAAATACATTGTCCGTTTTTGCAAATAGTGCAGCCCGCTGCACATTTTTTCAAATAATTCCTATTAGTGGCTTTCCACCCGTATCCAGCTAAATTGTGGAAAAACACTACATAGGATAACGTAGAGGAGGTTTTTTGGGCCTTGCAGCACCGTTTACGGCTGTCTGTACGGTCTCCGTGTGAGTGCAGCTCGCCCTGTAGTCAGTTCAGCCCCAAAAAAATAAATAAATAATAAAGTTCACCAAACACACCACTTTACAGTTGTGTAGGCCACATTAGGTCATATTAAAGTCTAGTCCACAGTTTAGAAAATTAGTGTTTCTTATACCTGTTAGGAGCTGTTCAGGAATAAGCACACTAAGCCGTTAGTACTTTTCTGCTTATCTTTATCAGTCAACCAAGATGAAGAAGGCAGGGAGTAAGGCACGTGGGCGTGGGCGCGGAGCAGGGAGAGGACGTGGGGATTCTCTGCCTGCTGCGGGCACCGGTGACTCATCATCACCCAGTTTCAGCAGGGAACAGTCCTTCATGCGCAGCTTTGTCGGAGAGCGCCATACACCGCTGCTGCGTGAAGACCAAATTGAAGCCATTGTCGGATGGATGGCAGCTAACGTATCGACTTCAATTAGTGCCACATCCTCTCAGGCACAGAGCACTGGAGAGCACCCATCTGTCTCTTCACCACCTGCCAAATTGCCCAGGCAGTCAGAGAGCCCAGGACAGGAGCCGTCTCTACTTCTGTTCTCTGAATCTCTTGGCTTGGAAACAGGGGGCCAGCCAAGCAGCATTGGAGAAATGGAAGAAGAGGCAGTGTGTAGTGATGCCCAACAGCTTTTTCTCTCTGTGTCTGAAGAGGCGGGTGGGCCAGTGCCTCCGGTCACCACACCGCAGTACGCATCCGCTGATGACACTCAGGTGCCACTTTCTGGTGCGTGCTGTGCTGCTGAGACTACCCAGGAGGAGCAGTTGGTGGCAGAGGGTAGTGTAGATGAGGAGGTCCTTGACCCATCGTGGCGTGAGGGGCAGGAAGGTGGTGGGAGCAGCTCTGAGGAAGAGATTCCCCGAACGGGCCAAAGAGGGAGAGGGAGGGGGAAGACTGCGGAGCCTGTAGCCTCCATTTCGGCACCCGTTAGGAGCATGCCTCTTCCAACAGCCAAAAAGGACGCTCCCAAGACTTGCAGTGCCTGGGCCTTTTTTGGCACAGTTGCAGATGACTTTTGCTTTGTCAAATGCAAGGTGTGTCATCAGAAAATCAAAAGAGGGAGAAATGTCAGCAGCCTCAATACCTCAAATATGTGGAAACATGTGCGGACCAGGCACGCGGCGGAGTTACAAAAACACACTGAAGAGCTAGGCCAACCAACAGCGGCAGCTACCACATCTTCAGCTCGTGTTGCCTAGTACTCCAGCTCACACACAGCTGGTTCGGCTTCCTCCCAGGATCGCCATGAAAGAACCTCTGGCACTGTTGTCCAGAGACCCACTGTAATTCCACCCGCAGCACCACGTTCCCAGTCATCCTCACACTCCCAGCCCAGTCTACAGCCATCGGTAGTACAGGCATGGGAGAAAAGGCGGCCATTCTCGTCAAACCACCCACGAGCACAGGCTCTGAATGCAGGCATTGCCAAACTTCTGTCACTGGAAATGCTGTCATTCAGGCTGGTGGAGACTGACAGCTTCCGTGACTTGATGGCATTGGCAGTCCCACAGTACAATGTGCCCAGCCGCTTTTATTTCAGCAGGCAAGCCGTCCCTGCCCTGCACAAGCATGTGGAGGGACACATAAAACACGCGCTACTGAACGCCGTCAGTAGCAAGGTCCACCTCACCACCGATGCGTGGACCAGTCACCATGGACAGGGGCGATACCTTTCCCTCACTGCCCATTGGGTTAATGTTGTTGAGCCGGGTACAGATCGTGCGAGTGGCGCAGGACGTGTCCTGCCCACTCCAAGGATTGCAGGAATCCAGTCTGTACACATTGACTCCTCCTCATACACAAGTTCCTCAGAAACATTGCTGCAGGAGCCGTCACAGTCCACCTCCACATGGACCCGTGAACGTTTTACCTGTTACGACCGACATGAGCACAGCCGTGGCCAAACGTCAACGGCCGTCTTGAAATTAATTTCTTTGGGGAATCGAAGCCACACAGCGCAGGAGCTCTGGAATGCCATCAAGCAGGAGAGCGATGTGTGGTTTGTGGCAGCGAATCTCCAGCCAGGCATGGTAGTTTGTGACAATGGCCGAAATCTGGTGGCAGCTCTGGGCCTAGGCAACCTCACTCACATCCCATGTCTGGCACATGTGCTCAACTTGGTCGTGCAGAGTTTTTTGAGGGAATATCCGGATCTTGATGCACTGCTGCACAAGGTCCGCCTAGAGTGTGCTCACTTCGGTGTTCCAGCACCGCAAGATCGCGCATTGCAGCTCTGCAGCGCCGATTCCGCCTTCCGGAACATCGCATCATATGTGACCTACCTGCATGGTGGAATTCCACGTTACATATGTTGGAGCGGTTGTGTGAGCAGCAGCAAGCAGTAATGGAGTACCAGCTGCATCAGGCGCAAAGAAGTCGCACTCCGCGCCGTTCAGACTTCACAACCACAGAGTGGGCCACTATGAAGGACATCTGCCAGGTTTTGCATCCCTTCGATTATTCCACGCGGATGGCGAGTGCAGATGATGCACTAGTCAGCATGACTGTCCCCCTTATCAGCGTGCTTCAACAAACACTGCAAGCGCTACGGGATGATGTTGTGGAAGAGGTGGAGGATGAGGACTCACCATTTCCATCAGCTTCTGGACAGTCAACGCCACGTGGTTCCTCACAAACGCGTAGGCAGGGGACACTTTGTGAGGAGGATGAGGAGGAGTCAATGGCGGAGGAAGATATCCGTCCAGAGGAGGGAGTTACACAATTGTCCAGTAGTCAGTGTGTACAGCAAGGGTGGGGTGATGAAGAGCGGGCAGAGCTCACGCCTCAAGCAGGGGACAGCGTTTCTTGGCCAGTTGGCAGTCTGCAGCACATGGTTGATTACATGCTGCAGTGCCTGAGAAACGACCGGCGCATCGCCCACATTCTCGACATGGCTGATTATTGGATGTACACCCTCCTCGATCCTCGCTACCGGGACAACGTACAAAGCCTCATCACACCGTTGAACCGGGAGCGTAAAATGCAGGAGTACCAAGACACACTGGTGAATTCCATCATCTTCTCCAGTCCAACTGAGAGAAGTGCTGCTAGTGCTTTACAAAGCAGCTCAATGCGTCCAGGCAGTGGAGGAGGCTCTACACAAAGAGGGAGCAGAAGCAGTGCCTCTGCCCAAGGCAAGACCAGTATGGCCCAACTGTGGCACAGTTTTGTGTGCCCGCCCCAATTGTCTACACCATCACAGGCGGCTCCAGTCAGCAGGAGGCAACGGTTCCGTCAGATGGTGACAGACTACATGTCTTGCCCTCTTACTGTACTCCCAGACGGCTCTTCCCCTTTCAAGTTTTGGGTCTCTAAGCTGGATACATGGCCAGAGCTAAGCCAGTATGCATTGGAGGTGCTGGCTTGCCCTGCGGCTAGTGTATTATCGGAACGCGTCTTTAGTGCTGCAGGTGGTGTACTAACAGACCGTCGCATGCGACTATCCTCCGATAACGTTGACCGGCTTACTTTCCTGAAAATGAACCAGGCCTGGATCTCGCAGGAATTTGCCACTCCTCTTCCTGATTAAATAATTGGGTGACTGTCTACAGTATCCAGGTCTCCTGTTGTGTTCATCTTTCTACCACCTGAACTGTAATTCCTGGGCTTCAACACCGCCAGTTGAGGCTCAGAAGTGCCGACTGCACAGTCAAAACATACGACCCAGTGTTATTGGGTGTCAGTAATGTCAGCTGATCCCCAGCTGTGTAGCCGGCAATGTGTCCTGCGACCGCCACGCTGACACAACAACTAAAATTTAAGGGAACCTGTCCCCCCCCCCCAGGCATTTGTTACTGAAAGAGCCACCTTGTGCAGCAGTAATGCTGCACAAGGAAAAGGTAGCTATTTTTGTTTAGCTCCTTGGACATGCAGAACTTAACACTTATAAAATGTGTCCACTGATACCGTTAAACCGTCCCGGAGGTGGACTTTCCTTCGTAATGTGACGCAGCACAGCCGTCATTCCTACCCCCTTGGCGCCGTGCGCCGCCTCCTCAGCGTTGTTTGATTCTGTCCCGGAGCCTGCACTGTTATGTTATCCCTTGGCCAGGCACACTTAGCGCTGCCCGTCTTCTGACATCATTTGGTGTCAGGCTGACTGGGCCTGTGCGGCCGCGCTGGCCAAGATCCCGCCTCGCAGTGTCTTCTGATTTAATCACACTGCGGGCCTGGGATCCATGGGCATGCGCAGTGCATATCTTTACCTCAGACTATCACTCATCTCCCTCCGCCTTCTTCAGACTGTGCGCCGTCAGCTGATCCCTAATAGCATGCCACGGCCGTGACGCCGCACAGTCTGAAGAAGCCCAGAGGGAGGGGAGTGAGAGGCGAGGATAAGCACTGCACATGGCCACGGATCCCAGGCCCACAGTGGGATTACATTAGACGACACTGCGAGGGGGATCTCGGCCAGCGCGGCCGCACAGGCGCAGCCAGCCTGACACCAAATGATGTCAGAAGACGGGCAGCGCTAAGTGCGCCTGGCCAAGGGATAACATAACAGTGCAGGCTCCGGGACAGAATCAAACAACGCTGAGGAGGCGGCGCACGGCACCAAGGGGGTAGGAATGACGGCTGTGCTGCGTCCCATTATGAAGGAAAGTCCCACCTCCGGGACGGTCTCACGGTATCATGGGACACATCTTATAAGTGTTTAGTTCTGTGTTTGCAAGGAGCATAATGAAAAGAGCCACCTTTTCCTTTTGCCTCCTTTGTGCTGCACAAGCTGGCTCTTTCAGCTACAAACGCCTTGGGGGGGGTTAAAGGTTCCCTTTCGACTTGCTCCAATCAGGCTTCGGCCTAAACGGTGTTCCTCTGCTCATCCTGCTGTCCCTGGGCTCTAACACCGCTAGTTGGTACCTGGAAGTGCTGTCCGCACAGTCAACAGTCGCTCCTCTGTTATTGGGGTTCAGTAACGTCAGCTGTTCCCCAGCTGTGTGTGCGGCAATACCTCCAATCTGCTCCTCCTGCTGTCCCTGGGCTCTATCACCGCTAGTTGGTGCCTGGAAGTGCTGTCCGCACAGTCAACAGTCGCTCCTCTGTTATTGGGGTTCAGTAACGTCAGCTGTTCCCCAGCTGTATGTGCGGCAATACCTCCAATCTGCTCCTCCTGCTGTCCCTGGGCTCTAACACCGCTAGTTGGTGCCTAGATATGCACTGCACATGCCCATGGATCTCAGGCCCGCAGTGTGATTAAATCAATAGACACTGCGAGGCGGGATCTCGGCCAGCACGGCCGCACAGGCGCAGCCAGCCTGACACCAAATGATGTCAAAAGACGGGCAGCGCTAAGTGCACCTGGCCAAGGGATAACATAACAGCGCAGGCTCCGGGACAGAATCAAACAACGCTGAGGAGGCGGCGCATGGCGCCAAGGGGGTAGGAATGACGGCTGTGCTGCGTCACATTACAAAGGAAACTCCCACCTCTGGGACGGTTTAACGGTGTGAGGGGACACATTTCATAAGTGTCTAGTTCAGCCTTTGAAAGGAGCATAATTAAAAGAGCCACCTTTTCCTTTTGCAGCATTAGTGCTGTACAAGATGGCTCTTTCAGCAACAAACGCCTGGGATGGGGGTTAAAGGTTCACTTTCAACTTGCTCCAGTGCAGGCTTCGGCCTACACTCTGCTCCTCCTGCAGACTCTGGGCTCTAGCACCGCCAGTTGGTGCCCGGAAGTGCTAGCTGCACAGAGAAAAACACCCGCCAATGTGTCAGAGGGGTTCATCAACGCCAGCTGTTCCCCTGCTGTTTAGCCGGCAACGTGTCCTGCAAACGCCACACAGACACAACAGACTGAAAACTGCCTCCAGTGCAGGCTTCGGCCTACACTCTGCTCCTCTGCTCCTCCTGCTGACCCTGGGCTCTAACACCGCCAGTTGGTGCCCGGAAGTGCTAGCTGCACAGAGAAAAACACCCGCCAATGTGTCAGTGGGGTTCAGCAACGCCAGCTGTTCCCCTGCTGTGTAGCCGGCAATGTGTCATGCAAACGCCACGCAGACACAAAGCTGCCGCCAGTGCAGGCTTCGGCCTACAATCTGCTCCTCTGCTCCTCCTGCTGACCCTGGGCTCTAACACCGCCAGTTGGTGCCCGGAAGTGCTAGCTGCACAGAGAAAAACACCCGCCAATGTGTCAGTGGGGTTCAGCAACGCCAGCTGTTCCCCTGCTGTGTAGCCGGCATCGTGTCCTGCAAACGCCACGCAGACACAATGCTGCCGCCAGTGCAGGCTTCGGCCTACACTCTGCTCCTCTGCTCCTCCTGCTGACCCTGGGCTCTATCACAGCCAGTTGGTGCCTGGAAGTGCTAGCTGCACAGAGAAAAACACCCGCCAATGTGTCAATAGGGTTCAGCAGCGCCAGCTGTTCCCCTGCTGTGTAGCCGGCATCGTGTCCTGCAAATGCCACGCAGACACAACAACTGAAATTGAAGTGAACCTGTACCCCCCAGGCATTTGTATGTATAACAGCCACCTTGTACAGCAGTAATGCTGCATTTGTACAAGGTGGCTCATTCAGTTATTGTCCTTGCACACGTCAAGGACACAAAGCTGCCGCCAGTGCAGGCTTCGGCCTACACTCTGCTCCTCTGCTCCTCCTGCTGACCCTGGGCTCTAACACCGCCAGTTGGTGCCCGGAAGTGCTAGCTGCACAGAGAAAAACACCCGCCAATGTGTCAGTGGGGTTCAGCAACGCCAGCTGTTCCCCTGCTGTGTAGCCGGCTTCGTGTCCTGCAAACGCCACGCAGACACAACAACTGAAATTGAAGGGAACCTGTCCCCCCCAGGCATTTGTATGTATAACAGCCATCTTGTACAGCAGTAATGCTGCATTTGTACAAGGTGGCTCATTCAGTTATTGTCCTTGCACACGTCGAACTCAACACGTATAAAACGTGTCCCCTGAGACCATTAAACCGTCCCTGAGGTGTGACTTTCCTTTGTAATGACACGCTGCAACCCCCTTGGTAGCGCTACCCGTCTTCTGACATCATTGGTTGGCTGGCTGCACCTCTGCGGCCGCCCTGGCCGACACAACGCCCCTCGGTGTCTTATTTATTTTGACTGCGAGGGTGTGATTGATGGGCATGAGCAGTGCATATCTTCGCCTGTCGCTCATCTCCTTCCGCCTTCTTCAGACTGTACGGCTTCATGGCCGTGGCATGCGATAAGGGATCAGCTGACGCCGCACAGTCTGAAGCAGGTGTAAGGACACGAGTGGGAAGCGAACATATTGACTGCGCAAGGCCATGAATCCCAGCCCCGCAGTGTGAATTAATAAAAAGACACTGCGCGGCTGGGATTCATGGGCATCGCGAACCGCACCGGCCGACATGAAATGATGTCAGAAGACGGGCAGCGCTAACAGCGCATGGCCAAGGGATAACACAACAGCGCAGACTCCTGTACAGCAAATAACGACGCTCAGGAGGCTGCGCCCAGCACCAAGGTGGGATTTTTGACAGCTGTGCTGCGTCTCATTACGAAGGAAAGTCACGCCTCCAAGACAGTTTGACTGTATAAGGGGCTAAATTTTACACGTGTTTCATTCAGCGTGTGCAAGTTTCAAAATTTAAAGAGCAACCTTTCACTTGTGCAGCATTACAGCTGCACAAGGTGTGGCTCTTCTAGTTTGTAACACCTGAGGGGGGGTTAAAGGTTACCTTTAAAATTGGTTCAATAAGGCTTCGGCCTACACTCTGCTCCTCCTGCAGACCCTGGGCTCTAACACCGCCAGTTGGTGCCCGGAAGTGCTGGCTGCACAGAGAAAAACACCCGCCAATGTGTCAGTGGGGTTCAGCAACGCCAGCTGTTCACCTGCTGTGTAGCCGGCAACGTGTCCTGCAAACGACACGCAGACACAAAGCTGCCGCCAGTGCAGGCTTCGGCCTACACTCTGCTCCCTCTGCTCCTCCTGCTGACCCTGGGCTCTAACACCACCAGTTGGTGCCCGGAAGTGCTGCCTGCACAGAGAAAAACACCCACCTATATGTCAGTGGGGTTCAGCAACGCCAGCTGTTCCCCTGCTGTGTAGCCGGCAACGTGTCCTGCAAACGCCACGCAGACACAACAGACCTAAAACTGCCTCCAGTGCAGGCTTCGGCCTACACTCTGCTCCCTCGGCTCCTCCTGCTGATCCTGGGCTCTAACACCGCCAGTTGGTGCCCGGAAGTGCTAGCTGCACAGAGAAAAACACCCGCCAATGTGTCAGTGGGGTTCAGCAACGCCAGCTGTTCCCCTGCTGTGTAGCCCGCAACGTGTCCTGCAAACGCCACCCAGACAAAACAGACCGAAAACTGCCTCCAGTGCATGCTTCGGCCTACACTCTGCTCCCTCTCCTCCTGCTGACCCTGGGCTCTAACACCGCCAGTTGGTGCCCGGAAGTGCTGGCTGCACAGAGAAAAACACCCGTCAATGTGTCAGTGGGGTTCAGTAATGCCAGCTGTGCCCCTTCTGTGTAGCCGGCAACATGTCCTGCAAACGCCACGCAGACAGAAAGCTGCCGCCAGTGCAGGCTTCGGCCTACACTCTGCTCCTCTGCTCCTCCTGCAGACCCTGGGCTCTAACACCGCCTGTTGTTGCCCAGAAGTGCTGGCTGCACAGAGAAAAACACCCGCCTATGTGTCAGTGGGGTTCAGCAACGCCAGCTGTTCCCCTGCTGTGTAGCCGGCAACGTGTCCTGCAAACGCCACGCAGACACAACAGACCGACAACTGCCTCCAGTGCTGGCTTCGGCCTACACTCTGCTCCTCTGCTCCTCCTGCTGACCCTGGGCTCTACCACTGCCAGTTGGCGCCCAGAAGTGCTGGCTGCACAGAGAAAAACACCAGCCAATGTGTCAGTGGGTTTCAGTATCGCCAGCTGTTCCCCTGCTGTGTAGCCGGCATCGTGTCCTGCAAATGCCACGCAGACACAACAACTGAAATTGAAGGGAACCTGTCCCCCCCAGGCGTTTGTATGTATAACAGCCACCTTGTACAGCAGTAATGCTGCATTTGTACAAGGTGGCTCATTCAGTTTTTGTCCTTGCACACGTCGAACTCAACACATATTAAATGAGTCCCCTGAGACCATTAAACCATCCCTGAGGTGTGACTTTCCTTTGTAATGACACGCTGCAACCCCCTTGGTAGTGCTGCCCGTCTTCTGACATCATTGGTTGGCTGGCTGCGCCTCTGCTGCTGCACTGGCCAAAATTTAAAAAAAAACACCACAGGAGTGATGGATTAAATAGCATGAAAAAATCTTGCTAGATATGATTCTGTCCACACTTGTGAGTCAGCACACAAATGGATGATGGATTAAATACCATGAAAAATTCACAAGATATGGATTATGCTGTGGGACTGACTGTACGCCGGACAGGTATGGGTATATTGTTGGTTTATTATTTTTACTTTTTTTTACAGGAGATCGAGGGCTTTGCAGACTAATAAAGATGGGAAACTTTGTGGAGTATGATTTCATTAAAATACTTTATTCTTACTGTGTGGTGTTTTATTAACCCTTTAACAACTATAGGATTAGTAATGGAAAGGTGTCTTATTGACACCTCTCCATTACTAAGCCAGCTTATTGTCACCTTACAATAGGAAGGTGGCATTAACCTCTCATTACCCCACTTCCCACCACTACAGGGCAAGTGGAAAGAACCACAGAAAGCTCCAGAATTGGAGCATCTAATAGATGTGCCTTTTCTGGACAGCTGCAGGCTGCTGTTTTTAGGCTGGGGGTTTTGCCGGGTTGGATTAAAAACATAAGAGGACCCCACGTCGGGTTTTAGTTTCATTCATTCTCCCCTGTTCGTGAACAGGGGACAAGGGATGACAGCCAGCTTCAGAACCACGTGCAGGGGAACAGCGCATACAGTAATGCTTCTTCCCCGGCGGCCGTCCGTGCACACGGAGGACAGGGTGCACTGTTCTCCGTATGCACGTGTGTGGCACGTTTTGTGGCCCGTGTGTCAGGGTAAAAATGGACATGTCTGCATGTTCTGCACATGGACACATGGTCCTTGAAAACATGCTGACATGTGCATAGACCCATTCATTTGAATTGGTCTAAGTGTGTCAGTATCTCCGGTACATGAGAAAACTGTCACGACACGTACCGGAGACACGTGTGAAACAGGCCTTAGAGAGGCTGCAGGGAGGACAATGATTTCTTTTTTTTTTTGAGACACAAAGGAGATAATATGTCCCCTAAGCTCCGTCTTAGCAGTGGCCCAAAATAAGTTAATATAATAATCTTTATTTTTATATAGCGCTAACATATTCCGCAGCGCTTTACAGTTTGCACACATTATCGTCGCTGTCCCTGTTGGGGCTCACAATCTAAATTCCCTATCAGTATGTCTTTGGAATGTGGGAGGAAACTGGAGTACCCGGAGGAAACCCACACAAACACAGAGAGAACATACAAACTCTTTGCAGATGTTGTCCTTAGTGGGGCTTGAACCCAGGACTCCAGCGCTGCTGTGCTATCCACTGCGCCACCGTGCTGCCCCCAAGTTATCCTCCATGAAGGTCTCCTACCAACCAGTTATATAGCGTTTGAAGTATAAAGATATGAGGGAAAATTCCAACGAAAATAAACAGTTCTACTAGTGGGGAATTCCAAAGTAGGAGAATGAGATGCAGATATAGGTGTAGATCTATCAAGGAAAACATCATGAAGGGTATTTAAATCTCCACCCAATAATTTATTAGTAGGATGCCAGCAATGAACAACTTCCACGAGTCTAGCGAAAAAAGGATTGGCAGTGTTAGGCACAATATATGCATTTTTTGTGCTTTTCCACTGCGGACTAAAAACCGCAAATGTCAGAATCAATAAAGCTTAGCCAAATCCAAACACCATCAAGTATCAAAAACAATAAAACTTTATTTCAAACATCACATGCCAAAAAGAAGCAAAAACTCATGAAAGAAATGTGCAATATTAAAAACTCACCAAATACTCATTGTAGAAACCTTACTTTCGCTGGACAGATCGTTAAGGCCCTGTTCACACGTTCAGTATTTCACATCAGTATTTGTAAGCCAAAACCAGGAGTAGGCTCCACATGACCCACGATCTCTTTACTTCCCGCAACCTTTCCTTCCTGGCCCTTACTGAGACCTGTCTGACGCCCCGTGAAACGGCCTCCACTGCTGCACTGAGTTATGGTGGCCTCCACTTTACCCATACTCCTCGCTCTGGCAACAGACATGGCGGAGGAGTGGGTTTTCTTCTTTCTAAAAACTGCTCCTTCAACCCTATTGAACCCCCACCCTCCCTTATCCTCCCTTCTTTCAGGGTTCACTCTGTCCGTATCTACTCTCCCTCTAATCTCCAAATGGCTGTCATATATCGACCAACAGGCTCAGCCACTGCCTTCATTGACCAATTTTCCACCTGGCTTCTTCACTTTCTCTCTGCTGACATCCCCAGGATTATAATGGGTGACTTTAATATCCCTACTGACACCCGCCAGCCAGCAGCCTCCAAACTCATGTCCCTTACCTCATCCTTTGGACTTACTCAGTGGTCCTCCACACCCACCCACACAGACGCACATACGCTAGACCTCATCTTCACCCGCCTCTCTTCCCTATCTAATCTCACAACATCTCCCTTCCCCCTATCTGACCACCATCTACTCACCTTCTCATCCTTGTCCTCCTCACCCGCCCCCATGTCCATCAACTAGCACATCCTCGCAGAAATCTTGCACACTTAGACATTCACAGACTCTCAGACTCTCTGCTACCTCTGTCCTCCATATCTTCAGTCCATGACATGGACAGCGCCACCGCTTTCTATAACGCTACCCTCACATCAGCCATAGACTCAGTTGCCCCTCATGCATGGCAAAGTGCGACAAATCAATAGGCAACCCTGGCACAACAATCTCACCAAAAAACTTTGACACGCATCCAAGGTCGCAGAGCAACGTTGGAAGGAAACGCGCCTGCCAGACAACTTCACTGCTTTCAAGCAAGCTACACTTGCCTTCAAATTAGCCCTCACCTCTGCTTAACATACCTATTTCACAAACCTTTTATCTTCATTATCCTACAACCCAAAACAACTGTTCAGCACATTCAAATCGCCCACCACTGCCACCTCCAACTCCCCTCATTTCTGCTGAGAACTTTGCCACCAACGTCAAAAATAAGATTGACCAAACAAGGCAAACCTTTACTGTTCCACCACCCCAACCACTCCATATAACAGACCTCTTCCCTTCCCTAACAACCTCCCTCTCCAAAATCACTGAAGGTGAGCTTATTCACCTACTTTCCAAATCACACCTCACCACCTGTGCACTTGACCCCATCCCTTTCCACTTGCTCCGCAACCTCACTAACACACTCATTCCAGCCCTAACCCATCTCTTCAACCTATCGCTATCTTCTGGTACCTTCCCCTCTGCCTTCAAACATTTCACCATCACACCCATCTTCAAAAAAACTAACTTTGACCCAACTGCTAATCCCAGCTATTGCCCCATATCACTGCTCCCATTTGCTTCCAAACTCCTTGAGCAGCATGTCCATGCTCAACTTTCCTCCCACCTCTCATCTAACTCTCTCCTTGACAACCTCCAATCTGGCTTCCGCCCTCACCACTCCACCGAAACTGCCCTGACCAAAATTACTAATGACTTACTCACAGCCAAAGCTAACAGACAGTTCTCCATCCTCCTCCTTCTTGACCTGTCCTCTGTCTTCGACACAGTCGACCACTGCCTACTGCTACAGTTTTTCTTCCCTTGGCATCAAAGACCTTGCCCTGTCCTGGATTGCCTCATACTTTTCCGACGACACATTTAGCGTTTCCCACTCCCACACTACCTTCTCATCCCACCCTCTCTGTTAGAGTCCCTCAAGGCTCTGTCCTGGGGCCTCTACTTTTTTCCATCTATACCTTTGGCCTAGGACAACTCATAAAGTCCCATGGCTTCCAGTACCACCTGTATGCAGATGACACTCAGATCTACCTCTCTGGCCCAGATGTCACCTCTCTGCTGTCGAGAATCCCGTAGTGTCTATCAGCCATATCCTCTTTCTTCAACTCTCGCTTCCTAAAACTCAATGTAGACAAAACTGAACTCATCATTTTTCCTCCATCTCGCGTATCTCTCATACCCAACCTATCTATTATGGTAAACGGCATCTCTCTCGCACCTGAAATTCGCTGCCTCGGAGTAACTCTCGACTCTGCCCTGTCCTTCAAACCGCACGCCCAAACTCTTGCCACCTCCTATCGCCTCCAACTCAAAAATTTTTCCAGAATCAGTCCCTTCCTCAGCCCTCAATCTACTAAAACTCTTGTGCATGCCTTCATCATCTCCCACCTTGATTACTGCAACACCCTCCTCTGTGGCCTCCCCGCTAACTCTCTCCACTCCAGTCTGTCCTCAACTCTGCTGCCTGACAAATCTACCTCTCTCCTCACTACTCCCCTGTTTCTCCCCTCTGCAAATCCCTCTACTGGCTCCGAATTCCCCAACAAATCCAGTTCAAACTACTAACACTGACCTACAAAGCCATCCACAACTAGTGTTGAGCATTCCGATACCGCAAGTATCGGGTATCGGCCGATACTTGCGGGTATCAGAATTCCGATACCGAGATCCGATACTTTTGTGGTATCGGGTATCGGTATCGAAACAACATTAATGTAAAAATGTGTAAAAGAGAGAATTAAAATAAAAAATATTGCTATACTCACCTCTCCGACGCAGCCTGCACCTTACCGAGGGAAGCGGCAGCGTTCTTTGTTTAAAATTCGCGCTTTTCTTTCCTTACGTGAAGTCCCGGCTTGTGATTGGTCGCATGCCGCCCATGTGGCGGCGACGCAACCAATCACAGCAAGCCGTGACGTAATTTCAGGTCATTCAGTATTTTAAAATTACGCTCCGGCTTTGTGATTGGTTGCATCGCAGTCACATGGGCGACGCAACCAATCACAAGCCGTGACGTCACGGGAGGCTGGACACGCGCGCATTTTAAAATGGACGCGTGTCCAGCCTCCCGTGACGTTCCCGGCTTGTGATTGGTTGCAGCGCGGTCAACCAATCACAAGCCGGGAGGCTGGACACGCGCGCATTTTAAAATGGCTTCCCGGCTTGTGATTGGTTGACCGCGCCGCAACCAATCACAAGCCGGGACGTCACGGGAGGCTGGACACGCGCCCATTTTAAAATGCGCGCGTGTCCAGCCTCCCGGCTTGTGATTGGTTGACCGCGCCGCAACCAATCACAAGCCGGGACGTCACGGGAGGCTGGACACGCGTCCATTTTAAAATGCGCGCGTGTCCAGCCTCCCGTGACGTCACGGCTTGTGATTGGTTGCGTCGCCCATGTGACTGCGACGCAACCAATCACAAAGCCGGGACGTAATTTTAAAATCCTTAAGGACCTGAAATTACGTCACGGCTTGCTGTGATTGGTTGCGTCGCCCATGTGACTGCGACGCAACCAATCACAAAGCCGGAGCGTAATTTTAAAATACTGAATGACCTGAAATTACGTCACGGCTTGCTGTGATTGGTTGCGTCGCCGCCACATGGGCGGCATGCGACCAATCACAAGCCGGGACTTCACGTAAGGAAAGAAAAGCGCAAATTTTAAACAAAGAACGCTGCCGCTTCCCTCGGTAAGGTGCAGGCTGCGTCGGAGAGGTGAGTATAGCAATATTTTTTATTTTAATTCTTTCTTTTACACATTAATATGGATCCCAGGGCCTGAAGGAGAGTTTCCTCTCCTTCAGACCCTGAGAACCATCAGGAATACCGTCCGATACTTGAGTCCCATTGACTTGTATTGGTATCGGGTATCGGTATCGGATTGGATCCGATACTTTGCCGGTATCGGCCGATACTTTCCGATACCGATACTTTCAAGTATCGGACGGTATCGCTCAACACTATCCACAACCTGTCCCCTCCCTATATCTCTGACCTAGTCTCCCACTATCTTCCCTCACGTAATCTTCAATCCTCTCAAGACCTCCTACTCTCCTCCACACTTATTCGTTCCTCACACAACAGCCTCCAAGATTTCTCACGAATATCCCCCCCATCCTCTGGAATTCCACGCTTCAACACGTCCGATTATCCACCATCCTCAGATCCTTCAGACGGAACCTGAAAACCCATCTCTTCAGGAAAGCTTACAGCCGGCAATAATCATTCCTGCACCACACCACCACCAGAGCTGCTGCACCCCGATCTTCTGTCTCTTCCCCATTATCCCGTAGAATGTATGTCCGCAAGGACAGGGTCCTCTCCCCTCTGTACCAGTCTGTCATCATAAATTTGTTTACTGTAATCGATATCTATAACTTTGTATAATTTCTTTACTGTAACGATATCTATATCTTTGTATGTAACCCCTTCTCATGTACAGCACCATGGAATTAATGGTGCTATATAAATAAATAATAATAATAAATACAGAAGTGGTGACGTGTTTCTATTATACTTTTCCTCTGACTGTTCCATTCCTGGTTTTTGCTTACAGATACTGACGTACATTTGCTTTGCAGCAGCAGCTGAAGGGGAAAGTTGCAACTACCCCTAGAAAAAACAGTTAATAGGATCTAAAAAACTGGACACTGCGTAATTAATATACCAGTGGCTCCCATATTAAGGGCATTGTTTTTGATGAGACCAGTGGTGGACACAGACAGAAATGGGCTCCTGTGCCAGAAGAGTATAGGAGCCCTCTGTAGTCTAATAGTTAATCATAATATATACAGGGTCGGACTGGCATTGACATCTGCTGGCATACAGGGCCTGTAGCTGCCTAGGGTCTCCGCTGCTCCAGGGTCCCCAGCCAGTGGCATGTCTCTAATTGCGGCACACCACGCAGCTGCTATGGGGGCCCCGGGTGACAGTGGAGCAGCAGCGGGTGACAGGAAGCAGAAATCGGCTGCTAATGCTAAAGCCTGTCCTCGCTGCTAAACAGAAACAAATATTCACCCTTCCCCATGCCCCCATGTGCGTGGAGAGGTGAATCTTCATTTCACTTTAATAGCGGGCAGTGTTAGCTGCAAGCTGCATCTAACACTGCAAGCTATCGGGGCCGGCAGATCAGGGCCCCCCCCGTTCCCCCAGGGGCCCCCTGCCCACGCGGCTGCTATGGGTCTGTTAGTCAGGGGGGCCCGGCGCCAGCACCGCCCCCTGTGTGCATCGCATTCAACTGTATAGGCATCATAGATGCCAAAACAGTTGAAAGCAATAATGGAGGAGCGAGTGTGGCACCCCAGGAGTCCGGTTTCCACAATGGCATTGCTTTCCTTATTGGGGGTGATGTCATGCCTGGAAGTAAGGAGGGATCCCTTTATCAGGTAATATAAACATACAGCACCTTCCTAACTCCAGACCAGAAGGGGGAACTTCCCTATAAGTTCTGGTCTGAAGGTGGGGTTAGTGAGTTCAGTGTGAGACAGTGAAGTGAGAGGAAGCATGTGATGAGAGAGACTGGGAGTGGATCTGTGACTGAGCTCTTCCCAGGATTAAGCGCAAAAGGAACTGGACACTGGAGTCCGTGGTTGCACAGGTACTAAAGGCACAGCAGCTAAAACCGGAGGGCAGGAGATTGCAGGTCTCCTGGCCCATCCAACACCTGGAGGCACCACAGCAGGTCAGGAGCCTGGGGCTGCCAGTGAGAAGACAGTGCCCATGAAAGGCTCAAGCTGTCAGCTATACGGGTTAGAAGTAACAGACACTGAGAGGAACTTTTGCAGAGCTACGGGCAGCAAGGGACAGAAAATACAGCACAGAAGGGAGGTCTCCGAACCCACCTGGCTAGGTGGATCCCAAGTTACTTCCAGACAGCCCGGACCCCATCGGCACCTGTTACCTGTGCCCGGGACTGCACCTGCAATACACCAGTAAAAGGTAAAGGAAACTGCAATCCTTGTGTCCTCCATTCATTTGCTTCAGCCTCAGTCCTGCACCCCACCATCAATCATCCCTTAACAACTGTACCTGTAGCCCTGGGGACTAAGCTCTACCTGTGGGGAGCTATACCAACGCTGCTGCAACACCATCAGCCCCAGTGGTCCCCTTTAAGCAGTGTTGGCCATTCCTGGCTGTGTACCACATGTGGCGTCATGAACATTTCCCCATAGACTTTATTTTCTACTATACTTCATCCCCTTTAGTTGGACACCCAGGGTCATGCACCGGGTCACCACTGCCATGACCACTGCTTTAAGTACGTACGGACCCGGCCCGAGTACCCTACGGTCCTAGCCGGCGCTCCATGAGCATCTGGTGACGCTCCCTCTCCCATCGGTCCCCTCTGCCTCTGACACTGCGTGTGCGCGATGACGTCACTTCATTGTTTACCCGCTCTGTGCCGGGCAGACGGCAGTGTAGCTGCTGATACCGGAACAGAGCTGGAATCAGCGTAGGAGCAAGGAGGAGAGGTGAGTATTGTGTTTGTTTTTTTATACAGTATATACAGCTCTGGCAAAAATTAAGAGACCACCACATCATAACCCTGTCATGGGCAGCCCAATCTCCAGACCTGAACCCCATTGAAAACCTCTGGAATGTAATCAAGAGGATGATGGATAGTCACAAGCCATCAAACAAAGAAGAACTGCAGTATGAAAGACTGGTGGAAAGCATGCCAAGACGCATGAAGCTGTGATTAAAAATCATGGTTATTCCACAAAATATTGATTTCTGAACTCTTCCTGAGTTAAAACATTAGTATTGTTGTTTCTAAATGATTATGAACTTGTTATCTTTGCATTATTTGAGGTCTGAAAGCACTGATTATTTTTTTTAATTTTGACCATTTCTCCTTTTTGGAAAAAATACAAAATGTATTGCTTGGAAATTCAGAGACATGTTGTTCGAAGTTTATAGAATAAAAGAACAATTTACATTTTATTCAAAAATATACCGATGAAGAGAAAAATCAGAAAAAATGAACATTTTGCAGTGGTCTCTTAATTTTTGCCAGAGCTGTATATCACTGAGTCCTGGTGGCATTATATTTTTTGGGGGAGGTGCATTATATTTTGTGGGGGGATGCTGTATTACACTCTAAGAGGGGAGGCTGCATTATATTCTGTGGGGGGAGGCTGCATTATACCCTATAAGGGGAGGCTGCATTATATTCTGTGGGGGGAGGCTGCATTATACCCTATAAGGGGAGGCTGCATTATATTCTGTTGGGAGGATGCTGCATTATACCGTAAGAGGGGAGGCTACATTATATTCAGGGGGGAGGCTACATTATACCCTATAAAGGGAGGCTGCATTATACCCTATGAGAGGGGCTGTATTATATCCTATGAGGGGGTTGCATTATACCCTATAAGGGGGCTGCATTATACCCTATGAGGGGGTTACATTATATTGTATTGGGGGCTGCATTATACCTTATGAGAGGGTTGCATTATACTCTGAGGGGGCTACATTATATTCTTTGGAGGGGCTGCATTATTCTATATGAGGGGGGTTACATTATACCCTATGAGGGGGCTACGTTATATTGTATGGGGGGCTGCTTTACATTCTATGAGGGGGGCTGCATTATATTCTATGAGGGGGCTACATTATATTATACGAGGGAGCTGCATTATACTCTATGAGAGGGCTGCATTATACTACATGAGGGGCTACATTATATTCTATGAGGGGGCTACATTATATTCTTTGAGGGGGCTGCATTATATTCTATGAGGGGGCTGCATTATACTATATGAGGGCTGCATTGTATTCTATGAGGGGGCTACATTATATTCTCTGATGGGGCTACATTATATTCTATGAGGGGACTGCATTATACTATATGATGGGGATACTTTATGTTCTATGAGGGGGCTTTATTATACTATGAGGGGGCTAATTTATATTCTATGAGGGGGCTACATTATATTCCATGAGGGAGTCTACCCCAACTCCTACTATATAATTAAGACGTGTACTACCTTATATTACACTCAGATATTAGCGAGTTTCACCGCACAATTGGTGGTCTTGTGTTTATTTCTATGTAGCTACATAGTGGGACCCAAGAATGGTTTTCTCTGATGGGCCCAAGTTCTCCAGTCTGAGGCTGAATATATAATATATCATTTCATTTGGTTTTGGTGTGCCAATGAGCCCTCTTAATCTCTCAAAATATCCCCTGACAGTTGCTAATGGCGCTATGTATAATGTGTTTGCCCCTAAATTACTACTAGATTTTGTCAAGTGATGCAATAGAAACAGCAAACAGTTAAAGAAAAGGTTTGTGAGACTTTATCACATCTCCATCCATCTGATTACCTTCCAAATTACCTCATATATTTGTTAGCTTTCATTTGAACAGGCAGGGAGTGTTGTTCTGTGAATTAACCCTTTTGCATCTAGAGGATTTTTAGTCGCTGACCATAAAGTTACCAATAGCGGTATCACAATGTGAGAACCCCACCCTGGTGGTTCACAGGAACATTCCAGAAGGCAAGATAAGGGAGTGTTTTATCTCCAGATGACTCACTGTTTGATTTTATGACACTGACTGTGCGCTATTACTAGTCACTAAGTAACTGGTGCATCATTTATAGCTTCATATTGTGTATACTAGAGGTGTATTTAGAAATCGTGCCAGGGGAATAGAAAGCTGCACCAGCTTGTAAAAAAACAAACTTTCCAGTCTGTAACCAGGACGTGGAAGCATTCAGACCTCGGGCACAGAGCTGCCAGTATAATTTGTGGCTTACTATTGTTCAATGACAGGTCAAGTATTTGTTCTCAGCCGGCACATTTACCCGTGTTTTCTGACCTTGGATATAGAACATTCACCTTTTTGGTTACTAAAATTATCAGCCCTAAGTCTTCTGTTATTCATTTTAAAAGAGTACAATCTGCAAAACTTGTCTAGAAGTATTAAAGTTGTCCAAAGGAAAAGTAAAGAAGTTGCTCACAGAAACTGTTACAGAAAGTGCTGTCATTTTCCAGAAGGCCTCTATAAAATGACAGGTGGTATCTGAATGGTTGCTATGGCCAAGTGTTACATAGTTTTAATTTGCACCCATTTTTTACATGCATAGATGTGGTTGACACAGTAAAGCCCCCCATAAGCATTAGAAATCTATTACCCAGACTATTATTCAGTGATCTCTCCAATAGCCCCTATACAATGTCCACCCATTCCTATGTTCTCTATAAGAGCCTATGCCAGACTGCTTTGGCAGTGGCTTACATCCCTGCCGAACAAAAGTATCGGCCATTGATATTCCACAGGCCTGGTCCTTCTGTCCCCTAACATCATGTCTCAAGGTGAGACGGGAGGTCCCAATACACATATGATTGTCGGCCAATCCCGAAAAATCCAGGGGTTAGACAGGCTAGATTATATCTAAGCTGTATGAGGTCCAAGCCTTGGTTTACACATTGTATATTTGGTGCAAATTTTATAGACAGATTTTAAAAGAAGGAAATCAGCAGTGTTTCTGTATCTAAAATCCGCAACTTCTTTTTTTCACTTATTCATGTGTTTTTATGTGTTTTTGTTGCGGTATCGTGGTTTTTATAAGGTTTTCAGATCTGATGTCGTTGTTTTGAAGCAGTTTTCTTTTCACTTTTTTTGCTGTATTTTTACAGTAGATTCTGTAAGGAATTTGCACGAAAGTGACGTCACTTCTTTTTATCCCCAAGATTTTCAAAACGTTTGTCAGAAAAAATATAATGGTATGACCATCCACATATATTTCTTATTGAGATCAAAAGGATAAGTGTTCAAAAAGCATTTGAAGTGATTTTTATGTGGATTTTGAAACATGTGAACCTACCCAGAATAAAGATCCCTATACTCGTTAGACTAATGGCGGGATCAGATGACAATCTACTGTGTATGGGGGCTTCCTGAGTCTCCCCTGACAGATGATGCCAGGGAAGAGAAGGATTACTTACCTACTTACTTTTGCTTAAGTAGGTAAGCTGCAGCCAGAGCAGTCTGACAACGGCTTTCTTTAGGCCCCTTTCACACATCAGTCTTTTGCTATTAGTCGCAATCCGTCGAATTTTGAAAAAATCGGATCCGGCAACTGATGCGTTTTTTTTCTCATAGACTTGTATTAGCGACGGATTGCAACTGATGGCCTCACGTTTCATCCGTCGTTTGCCGGATTCGTCGAAAATTGTTTGTCCGGCGGACAGAGACGACGGACAAAGTAACGTTTTTTGTGTACATCCAAAAAACCGACAGCAACGGATCCGTCATCGTCCGTCGTTTGCTAGAATGGAAGCCTATGGGCGCTGGATCCATCAAATGGCGGAATCCAGCAACGGATTCCTTTTTTTTAACTGAG